>NW_014554512.1:894669-921569 GCF_001313825.1 Dinoponera quadriceps | reverse complement strand
CCCCCCCCCTTCCGTCCGGATTCGGTATAGAATTCCGTAAGCACCCATCGAGCTGGATGCGGTAGACCTATCTGTTCGTGTGGAGCGACAGGGTGGTTGGCGAGGAGGGTAAAGAGGGTGGGAGGGGGGAGGCTGGTCTCGGGTTGGTTGTGTTGCGGTAGCAACGGATCCGCAGGGCGGACGACGAGGATTGAATCGCGCGATTCAGCCGTGTTACCCTTTTTAGCCTTCCCTTCTTCTCGAGGCTTGATTCAGCGCACGCGAGCTTTTAAACTTTCGAAACTGCAGCGAAAACTGTAGCGTCGTACTTGAAAACGATGCCATCTGCCCTGCGTGGCGCGTCGGTTACCTCGTTTTCCTCACATCCGAAGGAATAAGGGGGGGGGGGCCGGGGGCGAGTTGGTCTCGTTTCGTTCCGTCCGAAGTCGGGAAATTCGTCGTTCCGCGAGACACAGCCGCGTATAGAAATTCCAGGACGCCATTCAGCATTGTCGACGGTGGAGTCGACCGCGACCCTTTCGCGGCACACAAACGTCTATTTTCTCCCTTTCGGTGGTCTCGCGGTTAGCGGAACTACCCCGCTGAAAGGAAGTTAATTTTTGCGCCGCAACGTCGCGTCGATTCAGCGTTTAGCGGGAACATCTGAAATACAACGCGGGTGGATACCATTCGTCGCTCCCTCCAAGAGGAGGGATGCGTACAGAAGGGATGTAGGGAGAGAGGCAGGGGGTGGGAGGGTATCGTGGATTGCGTCGATGTGACGCGATAATGGCCGCTGCGGATGTAGCGCGACGGCGACACACAAACGGGAAAATGAATAATCCAATGGACACATCGGCGGTGGAAGTTGCCGTGATTTACGAGACGGCATTATCCGTCCCGCAATACGAGGGAACGCGCGTATCACCATCCGCGGATTACGCTGATTTGGCACGACGCGTGTCATTTTAATACATCACGCGTGTGCGCGGTTAAGAGGAATGCTGGTTGATCTTTCAAGATCGCACGCCGCGTCTGCCGCCCCCGGTGCTTTGTTCCTCGTTCCTCTCGTCGCGACAGAATCGATCGTCAGTATTTCTGTTTGATATTCAATCGTACAATATTATTTCCCGTGATCTGACTTTTTTTTTGATAATATTCTGAACAGAAAGCGGCGCAGGCTGATTATCGCATTTTGCGGGGAGCGCATGGAAAAAGGGATTAGCTGCGCATGTAATGCAATTGAAATTTCGTTAATTCAGCTCATTCTTTTTGTCCCTGCACCTCCCGCGGCTAAAAACTACGTGCCGGGACAAAAAGAATTAGCTGAATTAACTAAATTTCAGTTGTATCACATGGACAGCTCATTTTTACTCGTAAGAGCTAGTTTTTAGCTGTGGGAGCTATTTTTTTTTTTGCCCCGTGCGCAATGACGATACACACGCCTGTCTTACGCAATTTCGCGCGTGCCTGCGTTAAAAATGTAAATATTTTCCTCGGCCTCTGTTTATAATAATTTTCCGCATGTTAACACGCCGGCGCGTCCTCTCATCGCCTCTCTTGCACAAGCTGCATATTGTTCCGCATATTATAAGACTACCGGTATATTCGCGCGCTGCATCAATATTGATTTGTTTTGCTGCCCCGCTCATTATCAGTCGGTTCTGATTATCATTGCTGTCTGATTTACCGTGAAATCGAATCCACTGCCGGTGATACTGAAAGCCCCGCCGGTCTTAACGTTTCGCATGCTGAATTAATGAACGACATTGTATCGCGCTCAGAAATATATTCCGTCCGGAGCATCGATGCTATCCGATCTTCCGCTTCTCGATTATTGCTCCAGGTATAAGTATATATATATATATATATATATATATATATATATAGAGAGAGAGAGAGAGAGAGAGAGAGAGAGAACCGAAAATATATACATAGATCAGTAATCTTCCAGTTGAGATCTGTTACTCTCATGTGCCGCGACATGCGTGCGGTCAGTTTACGATTCACAAACGGCTCGTAGATATCGCGCAGGTCCTGAATGCACGATACGACAGTGTATCGCTTATCCGGAGGACGATTAAACGAACGATCGATATCCGGCTAATGATACGTTTTACTCGTAGTACGTCGTCGTTGGCACACACGTTTTGCGTTTTCGCGGTGTCCGTCACGTAAATATCTTATAAATCATATTGTTTGGGTTAATACGCACCTCGCTATATTTCATCGCTCCGGTATCAAACCCCATTTACGAGAAGGACATAAATTGCGTGGCCGGCGTATGCGTGTAATCCAATTATTTTCAAAGCCTCACACCGGCCGACCGTGCGAGATCGACGTTGTTTTTAAAAATGTTTTTTTTTTCTTTATTTTCCGCAGGAACGACAATGTTAGTTATGGCGTAACGGGGCTTTGTGATATGCACGTGCTCGTGAATTCAATTAGTAAGAAAAGCCCCGCGAAAGTTCATTGGAAATTAATCGTATCGGAAACGTGATGCGAGCAAAACTTCGCGATTCTTGATAGCCGGCAGTCGAACGGAACGTAAGCAGGGGAATAACCAACAGTTGAAACGGACGTCGAGACGTCGGATTTTCAACGTGCCGGTCTGCGTTTATTAATCGGGCGGAGGAGGGGAGGAGTGAGTGAGCATACGCGTCTCGCATTCGGTGCATCTAATTAAAAGTCCATTATTGTCATTTATTTAAAATACTCGGGGATGAAAAACGCGCCTCGCGCGTGACACGTGGAATTACTCGTAGCTGAATAAATCAGAAAATGATGACGCCAGCAGGACGGGATTTAAGCGCGAAATTTCAACGGTGAGTTATTGCGCGCGTTATAAGGCAGTCCCTGACATTTTTCTACTTATTTCACTACTTATTTTGCATTCATGGCACAATGCAAAATGCAAGGTAATCATATCCATGGCGTGAGGCACTTTTTCCCGGCTCCCCTATTGATCCAAGTTTCTTCGATTCTCATTCCCGTTGTCTCCGCTTTCAGCAGAAATTCTATTGTCCCGCTTGTCAGAGACATTCGGAGTATTATTGTCCTCGACTTTGCCGGGAATCACACGACTCATCTCGAGCGGAGGCATCTTTTGGTGGCGCGACGATAGCTGGCAGGTAATTAATCGCTTTCTTTAACATCTGCCGCCGTCGCAAGGTTGTCACGCTGGAAAATCACGGAACCCGTATTCCCGCCGCGCATTTCACGCTAGATCGGACTGTCTGCTTGCGGATCCTATCGAGATAATGCGAAATTACACAAGGCGGCGTAAAGGAGACGCAAGAACGGTCGTAATCTGAATATTATGAATTAAAAACGCCAGCTGGACGCGCGTGGCGCAATTCGAAATGTTGACGGTGCGGAATAAAGGAAGTCAAGAGTCCCGACAAACGTGCGCGCTTCTCTCTCGCTGAAAGATTTCCGAATGACAAAACTATCGTCGGGTCTGTCAGAAACGCGTCGTTGACGCGTCGAAGCTCCATCGGTACGGTGTGACGCTGTTTTCCAAGTTTTATTGAGACTTGCGTCGGCTGAATTTTTCTCAATTCGCGTTGACTCATCCATCGTCAAACGCGACGTCGAAAAAACGGCGGGCCGACGCGGACGCGCAACGCGTCGACGTTTCTCCGCGTGTTGTCCGAATATCCGGTCGCGAATTTTTCGCGGACACATCATCTCTTTCTTTCTCCCTCTTTCCTGCCCTCCGCATCTCCCGTGTAATAAACTCGTTTGAGCATGCGATCAAAATGTCTGCGGTTTCTATTTCCCGTGGCCAAAGTACATCGCGCTCTGGCAAGAGATCAAGATACCGCACGTAGCCACACTAACCCTCCTGCGCTGCCATTATCCTGCCCGAGCCAACCGCGGTGGAAGGAATTCCGGGTGATTACGGCGAGTAATTTTTAAACGCGCAGATTATCGCGATCGTTCTTAATTATTTAATTAAACCCCTCACGCCAGGATGTTTCATCGGTGCTTTAGCATCTCGCGCATATTTCCGTGTCGCTCCACCCCGCGCGGATTTATCGGAGCGTGGAACGCGTTACGTCGATTCCGATTACTACTCCCCGGCGGTGTCGTAATACTTTTATGCGTGAAACAATTATCTTTATCGCCGTGTCGTCATTTTATACGTTATGATTAATGAACGAGCTCGCAACGGATTTGCAAATACGCGGGGGAAGAACGCGCGAAATAAATGAATTAACACGCAGGTGTAATAAATGTCACACGACGTTGGGAAAAGTTCGACGGTAATAATCAATTTCGTAATTAATGAAGTGTTAGTCCCCCTCTGTCTCCCAAAACGCGCGTGGTAATCGGTGAAAGTGCGCCCTCTCTCTCTTTCTCTTTCGAAGTATTTCGAAATTTCATTTTGACATGCGCCCATGACACTCTACGTTATTGCGAATATATTGCGATAACCTGCGGCGGTTATAGCAATGGTATAACGAGTGACCGTGGCTCCGATTTCGCGTTTCATATTACAGACCATTTAACATTACATTGTACTTTCTATTACTATTACAACGTAGGCACTCCCGGCACGGTGAAACCGCGAAACGATTCGATCGGGGATCGTTACCGCAATGCGATACAGTTTCGCACAATTGCTCGCTAACCGCCGCTGAAATTACTCACTTTCGGCCATGAAGAGCTCACTTGTCTTTCTGTCGTCCACAAAAGGGCGCGACACAATATCGGTCGTGGTCTCGCGAGCACCGAGACTTCCTAAACCCTCGCATTATGTGAAGACTTCCTCCGTGGATGGACACGCTCACTCTCTCTCTCTCACACACACACACACACACGCACGCATACACGTACACATACCTGTACATACGCGAACTCGAGTGCGCCGTCTGGCCGTTCTTTCTCTCTTCCGGGGAAATTCCATCATCGTCCTTGTCAGAGACAATTGGAGTATTATCGTGCCTTCTCGACAACATCCGGAAACTCGGCGGAATCGACGCGGCAAGAAACCTCTCAGAAAGACGTCGATAACCCTACGTCACCGTTAATAAAGGATCACCTCGGCCCGCCAGCTCGGTCGTTGTCGTCGTGGTAATCGTCGTCATAGTAGCGCCGGGTTCTCCTTTGTCGGCGGACGACTTCCAATTGCCGATACTTAATCAAACTTATTATATCGGCCAATCCGGACTTTCGGCTCCTCGCTCACTTCGAGCGTCTAATCGCGAAACTTTCAAGGTTTTTGCCGGACAGCTGCTCCTTCCAGCGCGCCCTGAAGAAAAACAGCTGTCTAGCTCGGTGATGTATCTGCCCGCTTACGAGGATTTTTGCGAGCGTTCTGCCGATATCAGGATAACGTTGCCTTGAGGACTTCGCGACTCCACGAATCTCCGGGAGTGGCTGCAGCGGTGTCAATTCGGACGATTGACGGGAGAACCGAGAATTGCTTCGATGGGATACCGTGAGAACCGTGTACGTGTGTCTGCGTGTGTGCGCGCGCGAGAGAGAAATCCTGCGGGTGTATACGTTCGAAGAAGTTGATTTTACCGGGAGGAGCAGAGACCGGGGGACTTTTTGTTGCGATTTCTAATTACAAGTTCAACCCATCGAGACTTTTTCAAGGAGTTTGCAGTTGGCGTCCGCACACCTGAATCGTGTTCCCGAGCTTTACACACGAGGTATCTCCGACTTCCAGGTTCTTCGTTTTCCAATTTATGATTCGTTCGAGTGTGCGCAAGCCCCGCAACAATTTACGGAGTTCCACGTATCCCCACGTATCGCGGCGAGGATGCCTCCGGCACGTCGGAGGCTCGATTTCCTCTCACCTATAGGGAGTGGGAGATCGCCGTGCGGGCTGCGCGAGAAAATTCGAATGCGGCCGGCCGGCCAGCCGGCCAAACCATCGACTCGGGAACGGCGAGAGAATCGACTAAAAAGGAAACAATGCGGGATACAGCCCGAAATCGGAAGTGCAGCGAGGAATTCCGAGCGCTGCTCCCAGTATATACGGCGCGCCGATAAAAATGTCCGAATGCTCGCGATGGCGCCCGCGCGGCTTGTACGCCGAGACGCGTTCGCAACACACCCACGTGGTCCCGTGTGCATGCGCGCGGCCACACACACACACGCAGGGCCGTTTGTTAGCCGGCGAAGCTGAAGAACGTTACATCACTCGGCTGGATAAGCCGGTACAGCGGAATATACTTGAGATTAGGAGCGCGATAATTCACTACCGGCTCTTTTCTTCCCCGACGTCGCCGGTTCCCCGTCGTATCCGACGCTCGATTTCTGCGCGTAGTCTCGATGCAGGGAAAAAACTCAATTAAGAGAACAAACGGCGGAGGTCGGGGGATTAGAAAAACGGTGAAAAATGCGCGCGGCCGACGGGGAAGGCGCGCTCTCGCCCGGTGACGCCAGCAGATTCGTATTGCAGCGGGCGACGGCCCTCGCATTTCGGCTGGATGCACGCGGCCAACCAACACGCCAACACGGACGTGAGCTCACTGTTGTGTATATACGTGTATGCGCGGAAGACGTCCCGGATGCGGAAGAAACGCGGGCAAAAGCGACGAAGCGACTGCTTCTAGTCGGCCGGTCATAAGAAAACACAATAGTTTCTCGCAGTAGTTTAAAAGTGGGCACCGACGGAACGAAACGAAGTCGCGGAGAAGGCGAACGGAGGACGGGGAGGATCGTCGTCGTCGTCGTTCCCCCACCGAAGTTGTAATCGCGGATTCGAGTACAACCCTTGGCGGATACCCGGCGTCTCCGCCACCACGCCCGTTGCGACGTCGTATCGCGACGCGGAATCATAAAGGCATTAAAAGGTAATACGGGATCTCCGCGTCTCCTAAGTCCGTGCTTCCTACATTCCCGATGGCGAAATGCTTTTATGATGACCGGCCTGAAACTTTCCTCCCCTTTCTTATTATTCCGCGATGTATGAGAGCCGCGACTATGCGTCAAATATCTCGCCCAGGTCGCGCTCGATACACGCTCGAAGTACATCGTGATGTCGGTGATAACGACACGTTTCGCAAACGTTTCCTCGCTGGATCTAAATGGCTGTAGTTCTCTGAAATTGTGTTATCTTGATTACTAATAAGGTAATCGGTAGGTCTTTCCACGTGAAACGAAAATATTTAATATCGCGCCATATTGAAATAAGAATTAGCAGAAAGAACTACGATTCTGAAACTTCTTTCGGTTTCCGGTAGAAAATCGAGCAGCCCGGGCTATACTAACGTATGTATTATCATCATGCGAAAGGATTCATGATTCTATGTAGCTAGAAAATAGCGTGCCTCAAATATACCGGTGAATCCTGGCACTTCGATGTCCCTTTAAAAAGAAAAACGGGCCATGTTTGACTTCTTGAACGACCGTGAGGAACTCAGCGCTGTTTATATTTTTTTAAATCATACATCGAATTTTCACCTTCATTTTCTCATATCAAGTACCCCACGTCGGATCCTTCTTGCATAACCAATTACTAATGATCCCTCGGTGCAACAAGGATCGTCCAGCTGTCTCCTCCGTAGTTGGCAAACCGAACGAGTATCGGCCGACGAATTGCCTTATAATTAACGAGCGATCGTTATCGTCATCGATTTCGGTGGATCGCGAACGTTTAAATCATGCGATACGAGGTAATGGAACTGGGCGCAACTCGGCATGAATTGTCCATATCCTCCTCCGACTCTCCGCTTTCTCCCTCTCCCCATCAACATCTGGCGTAAATTGTTGCATAGCTATTGCCACATCTCACAGTCTGTAATACGTGTGTTAGTCTTCCGTCATATGCATAACTCTTGATGGTTGCGCATCGCTCCGGGCAGCATTGCGCGGGGGCGGTTACATATCCAGTAATAACCAGGTGTTTGTTTAAGATGTAAATGCATCGACTAGATTCCGCGATACAGCGATTGGATTATCAATTGGCATTATTAATGTTTATTAACTGGCGTTAATATATTTGGTAGTGCGCACCGTTACCTCACAAAGGGCGGAGGAGGAGGAGTGGGGGTTGGAGGAAGGGAGCACTGTAGGAATATTTGCAGCCGCGTCGTCGAAGTGTGATGACCGTTTACTGGCTGTTTAAACAGATACGTAATATCGCCGGGACCGGAATGTGCAATTCCGATGGAACGGCAGCCTGGCGGTTTACCCGCCAGCTTGTCCCTCGGTGAAAACGCGTCGAGTCCTCGGCGAGTTTTGCACCCGTAGATGCTGAAAAAGCGCCCGAAATAACAAGGAGCAAGTCATAATTTATGATCCGGCAATCCGTCTCTTATGAATCACAATATTACGCGTCGATCAAAGTCTCGTTATGCCACGCCTACGATAACTCAATTTCTTCCACCGATCTAATAATGTTTCTTTTCCCGTATGATGAATAGTTACCTCGTACGAAAACGTCTTTATTCCATTTGTGCGAGCTCTCCCCCCCCCCTCCGTCCCTCTTTTTTCTCTCTACCTCTCTCTTCTCTTCCCTCTTGTACTTCGCTGTCTTCCCGCGGGAAAAATACGCCGGCTGCGCGTGTAATATAAATGCGCGTTTTTTAATACCGATATTTAATATTTTACTATATTAAATATGTGTATATATGTATATGCATATACTCGCTCGATTGCTCGCATACGATATAGAATTTACATACTTACTTAACTGGAGCGTAAAACGTGCATTTACATTTTTCCTGGAAAGTACCGGCGCAAGAATCGTGCAAAAAACGCGCTGCAGCTAACAAGCAACTAAGAACAAAAGTTTTTCCACTCTCTCCAACAGGTTTTCACCATCGCTCAGGTAAAACTGACTTGAAAAGATGAAAGTAGATTCGAAGAAAAAGCGACGCGGTTCGATACTAACTCGGGCTATCCGAGTTGAAATTTCGGTCCTGCGTTAAGTCTGCGTCTATTTCTATATTAAGTTATCGAGTGAAGAAAACGGAAATAACTTCCCATTTATAACGTCAAAGGGGCACTAATAAAAGTACTCCTTTGATGCTGCAGAAGGAATTTCGACCTACCGGGAGGAAATTAAAAATTCTACATTAAGTGTTCAAATGGAGAAAACGGAAATAACTTTCTATTCGAAGCATCAAAAGGAGCACAATAGAAGACCTTTGGAGACTTTAACGTAGAACTGAAATTTCTCCTCGCGCACTGACAGAGATCATCGTCACGCGACCCTCGTAGGCCACATGAGCGAAAACAAAGGTTTCAGCCCCACCGATTCGTTCCCTGCGGTGGCATAAATCCCGAGCCGACTACGCGGCATAGATAATAATGTCCAACAGGTTCGGGAGTTCTTCGCGCGAGCCGGTGGTGGATTTGTCCTGGCGGGGGTCGCGCGAGAACGACGGCCGCCGGAGCGGAAGGAACGCATCGTGCGGGATTGCTCGAATCGAGATTTCGTTTCATGTCGAGTGACGTTACACACCGAGCGCAATCGCGTCCCGCACGCTCGTACGCTCAGTTGTCGCGCGCGCGCGCGAGCCGTAACGAGAGTCGCGCCAGCAAGTAGGACAAGAATGAAACGACGTATAGCCGGGGGCGTTTCTATCTTCTCTGTGTACATTACGTTCGCCCGGGTAAACCGAAATCCAAGGAACTACACAAAGCCCCGGCGCGCGTCCTCGTGTGCATTCCAATCGGATTCGCAATACACTGTTATAGCGTGTCTTTTTCCCAGCCGCGATTTCCCGGAGAGAGCGAGCGGCGTCCCTTCGACGGCGTTCGCGCGATTTTTCACTACGGTCTTTCCCCTTTATCGAGCAGCCGTCTCGATACATCACCGGCTAATAGCCGGCCGTCGTGATACCCGCATTAATAGCTCGTAGACGAGGGAGAATTCCGTGCGCGCGGTATCGCGTCGGATCGCGGCCGGCCGGCGGGGGTCGACGCTCGTTCGGCTCGCTTTACGACGAACAGTGGCCGGTGTGTGCGGGCTTACACGCCGGAAAAATGGCGTGTACAAGGCGCCATGATATCACGTTAAAAGATGAGCGAACGAAGGCCCGGCGGGGAGAAGAGAGCGCGGAGGGAGGAGGCGCGCACGCATTTTTCAAGCGCGCCCACGCAACGCCGGCGCTCATTAAGCCTCTCGTGTGCTAAACGGCCACCGCGGCAGATTACGGTGCTCGCGGAGAGACAGTGAAATGTTTGCCCCCCCCCCCCCCTCCTTTCTCCTTCTCCTAGTCCCTCCGCATCGTCCCCTCCCGCCCGACCGTCGCCGTTTTTGCATTCGGCGAATTTACGCTGAATTACCGTCGGCGTGTTTAATTCAGTGTTCGGGGTCTTATCGAGATCGCCGGTTCAATCATGTGGCGGAACTGCGATTTTGCTGCGCGCTTCCCGCACAACTTCCCCCCACTCCCCCTCCCGTCGGTCGTTTTGCATGAATCGACGCGTTCACATTCAAATATTTGAATATCCCCGACCGCGCCTGTTGTTCGCGAATATGTTTATACGAGAGGCGCAAGATAAATCGCAACCTGATTTACATGACTATTTTCCAGTCGCGCCGATAGCTCCGGTTAATTAACTTCGGTCAGCCATTGTGCGCTTCTTTCGGCGGGATTCTCTAACTCTGCGTCGTGAATATTTTATGTATTGATTTTTTTCTTTTTTTCGGAACGAAGAAGACAGATGAAGTCTGTAAATCAAATTATCGGATTTATTAATCGGAGCGAGTCGCTCGTATAAAAAGATTTGAGAATATATGCCGCGCGCACTTTCACATCTCGCTGCGCCAAGATTTTAACAATTCAATAACCTTTTTTTCTCTCTATCTCTCTCTCTTTTTTTTTTTTTTTTTTTTAAGTAACTGGTTTATCTCCGGAATATATCGATGCGCCGTTGCCGATGAAACCAACAGTCGGCAGATTGGCAAACTGTGTATATTGATTGGATATCAAATTCCCACTTGCGCACTATCTTTTTATCAGTCTGTCACGTGCGCAGTGGCCTGTTACATACAAATATTGCAACCAGCAAACCAACGCAACCGTTTGTAACTGTAAAAATAGTATTGTACGCATCGGAAGGTTGTTTTTCGTCGCCTTTTTTAAAATTTCATTTAGAGCGGACTCTTTTTATTTCATATCTCGCGCGGCCCACGAACACTTGAAAAAATCAATTACACCGAGTAACGATGATTTCTCACTGCTTTTCGAAGTTTTCCATACACTGTAAAAAACACCGTGTTGTACCCGTGTTAGAAGTCGGTCCTCGTTAAAATGTTTACGTTGAGAATAAGGAAATTTTCGAGAATTTTTCGTGTTGTTTTATCGCGAGTTAAAACTCTGATTGAGGAAGTCGGCAGTTATATGGATGTCGGGTTGATGAAGGTCATCAATTATCGTTAGTTTTACTTCGGCGTCAGTCGGTCGTGCTGCGATTAACACTCGTCGAGAATTCGATAGCGCTCCGATAAGCGATTTATCAAAGAATAATCTCGTCGCCGGAACCGCGCTGATTCCGAAGCTTCGCGTGCGCCACGTCCGCTATATCCGATAAACCGCGATGCGTAAAGCCTCGAGCCGTTCATTTAGCAACTCGCTTTTTGCCACCGTATCCATCGCGACACCGCCATTCGCCCGCTAATCGCGGCCCTCGGACTAGCCTGTTACATATATAATTAAGCATTTTATTTCCGCGCGCTGTTCACAGCGAGCCAAGTCGTAAAAATATCTGGCTACGACTTTCCGTCGCGCGAGCACGCGGAAATCGCGTACTTACGTTTTACGACTACATCGGTGTCATTTCTCCGGTCCTCTTTACCGTCCCTGAGAATTTTTGTCTCGTCTCCGAGATAGTAAAACCATAATTCTATTTCGGCGGATTCGCGTTTTTCCCCCTCTCCCCCACTCTTTCCCCGTGTCTCTTCACTCATCCCGTTTTCCCCGTTTCGCACGGCGGATCGCGCGGAGAGTCGCGCGCTTTATTCGGGTCCAATGATGAAGTTATACGTTTCCCCGCAATTACGATATTTTCTCGGGATTTGACCATCCGGCCGCGCGGCCAGTCGTCGCTACATTTTCATTTAGCGCGCAGTTGTGTGCTTTCGCATCACAATATGTGCGGGCGCATACACTCGATTCAGCTGGCGCTCTCTCTCTTTCTCTCTCTCTCTCTTTCTCTCTCTCTCTCTCTCTCTCTCTTTCCCTTCCCCTTTCGCTCCATTCACTCCCTCCGCCTTTCTGCGCGCGCGATTTCATCCTCCCCTTTCCTTTTTGACCCCATTTGTTAACATCTCCCGCTTCCAGTTTTGATGTCAGCCAGATTTTTGGAGGGATTACGCGTCACATTGTCTTTTCGGTATTACATGCTGATGCATTTATTCATTGGACGCGCGCAAGTGCGATTGCGCTTGCCCATGCGCGATCATTAGCATTCATTCCGAGCGTGATATTGGGAGCATAAATCAGATGAAGTAGGGAGATATCAAAATGGACCGGCTGATTTTTCATCAACGTGAATTTTGCATCAACGTGTCCGTACGCGAGTGTACGATGACTGCGCTCGCGGATATATCCTCGATTGTCATGCGAGCGTGGAGTGCCTGTGTTACCTGCCGCTTTGCAAAATTCAACATTTGTATTTAACGTAAATGTCATACCGTGCGTGTGTTGCTTGTTCGTCCAAACTAGACCGGTACGTTCGCACGCGCTCGCACACGCGAGCAAATCGACGGAGTTCGTTCAAACCTACGTGCATGTAAGATTTCCTACGAGGAACTGCCCCTTTGTTTTCCCTCACACGGCGAATATATGCGCAAACTGGATAAATTTAAATACATCTTTTCCCGAGAGATGAAGGTCCGTTAAAATAGAAACGCAAATAATTAAACGCGGCTGGCAATTGTCGCGTACGTGAAAAAGCTGTATTTTTAGCTAATTAAGATTATACTCAGACGTGCACGCGTGTACGGTAATTGGCCGGCATGAGGACTACTTTAGGTAATTACAAACTCGCGTAATTGAAGCGGAGCTACGCGCAACCGTGCATAAAATGTCAACGTTCTCGTCGCCCGGCGTTTAACACGACCCGTATTCATGTCACTGTAAGTAACGATTAAGTCGCTCTCGCGCGTCTTTCATCATTAAATAGACAGAGACGCGCCATTTCCATTCGTCCGGTTCGATATCCCGTTATTTTTGTTTGCGCGGAAGTGCAATTTGTCCCAGCCGGTAATAACTCCTCAGATCGCCGACAGTCCGCCGGGTCTTTGCTTTCCTAGCCGGGTGGAGCTTCCCATTCTTGAATTTCTTCGTGCTTCATTGTGTCAGCGTTTTTAACGAACAGCCGCCAATCACCGAGAGTTGCGTTCGAATTATTCCCGAGGAATCCGAAGGCATCCTACATCATTATCGGACAGCTACGAGAGCTTATTGCGCGTGATGTTAGAAACGACATTAGCTGCATTAAAATTCTTAAATGACAAATTGTGATTGTTGGCTGACCTAATACATTATACTCCGTTCTAATTGAAGAATGCGAACGACGAAAGTGACGAATCGCGAACTGTCTTTGGATTTAAACGACTCGCAACCGATTAGCGTTGCTAAATCCAAAAATTACCGGATATTTTCTTTCTAGTAACAAAATCTAATTGGACAAAATCGGTACAAGAATAGTAATCATAAAATTAAATTAAATACAAATTTTAATAAATTATTTACGATATTGTTTTTTTCCAAATAGTTCTAAAAATAGATCTGTTTGGTAGATCTAAATGTTTGCAACAAATGTTAAATGTCATATGTGTAAAACGTGGTTTAATTTTATGTTCAATAATAAAATGTTTTTTTATCAACACGTTGAGTGCCGCGCTAATTTCATATGATTTTCCATTCACGTTACGTAGGTCATCGATGATCCACGATTACCACATTTATTAAATATTTTTATTATATATCTTTATAAGACGTGTCTTACAATATTTATAAGACTACAAAAATCATCCTTATAAAGGATGACAGATAACGTAAAATAGACGTATAGAATGGGGAAACGTTGCTGAAAAATTCGGACTCTGTTTACAAATTTCCTTTCATGATGTAAACTTCATTTTATTAATTGGGTATACTCAAAAACCGGACATATGACGTCCGGTTTGACTTATTAATTAGACACCGGGCAAAATTCCTGAAAACCTGAGAGTCCGATTAAAAACCGGACTATTGGTAACCCCAGGCATTATTCATCTCCTCTGAACTCATCGAACAGACTTGAAACGCGATTCGATGTTGAATCTCTCTTTTCGGAAAGCACTGTTTTTAGTCGATTTTCACATTTATTCGAGTACATTCCTCCCCGTACCGTATCGCGTTGTATCACCTGTCGAAGAGCCGGCGAACGTTATCGCGGGCAATACCGGCGGACGCGAAAGATGGGGTCGGCCATCGACTGAGAAAAATCATGAATTTTCCACGCGCACCGCCCACCGCCTCCGGCCGAACTACCGAACTTCGCGTAATAACTCAGAGAAATTCGTTAACTTGTCTCACGGCACAGAAGCGGTAGCCGTGTGTGCGCGTGTACGCGCGTGTGTGTCGCGTGCTCGCGCGCAGGGAAATATATTTCGGTATTCGCCTTCGATGCTAAATCTGTTTGTTATTTCCGCTTGATTCGCTGCGGTTCACCGAGCGGTTTCGCTACTCCCCGAAGTTGAAAGTTCCATTCCGACCCTATTCGCGGTGGAAATAAGCCCGGCCGGATCTCCGACGGACATAATCAGCGTATTCGGGAGAGTAGAGAGAGGAAGAGAGAGAGTGAGAGAGAAAGAGAGACTTGCGCGTCGTTCAGAAGAAACATATTCCGCGTTTAATATTTATCCCCCAGCGTGTGTTTCGCGCACCGAGCCGAGGAAGCTCCGGCTGATGTTTGCGCCAGATGAACATTGAATGTCGCCGGGGGTATCGGGACTTGTTCTGCTTCCTCGCAGAGGCAGTGTCCAACGGGTAACTTTATAACTCTACGTTAATTCTCCATTCATGCCCCGCGGCACGTGATATCGACTTTCCGAAGGACACTCTTGTGTTACTCAAAATCGAACTAATTAAAAAATCACGGCTTCGGCTTCCTCCCGCCCGATCCGTCCGACGGACAGACGGAGCGTAAGCTGCTACGAATTCGTGGCGTGTGAGAGACGACACCTCGTGGTCGGTTTTCGCGCAAATTTGTATACGTTAACGTTTACTGCCCCTTTAGCAACTTCAACGTTTGCTGCGATATTTATTGCAGACCGTCTTGTCAGTGCTGTCCCGTTTTTATCGGAAAGTTTTGCCCCCGGAACAATTAGTAACGTATGGCTATCGCGCTTGTCTCGTGCAAGCGCTTAACGCGAGCGAACGGGCGAAGCAGACTTTGGATCTTACGAATTCAGGATGCGGGAGAACACGCGCGCGTCGCTATTTGCTGGGACAGCTGCTTGCGAGGAAACTGGCAACAAAATACGCTCTCTCTCTCCCTCTCTCTCTCTCTCTCTCTCTCTCTCTCTCTCTCTCTCTCTCTCTCTCTCGCTGTACACCGCGCTGGCATAGTTGAATGTTGAAGCGCGTGAAAGATGGTAAAAGAGAAACCGAAGCAACCGTCGTCCTTCTTTTTCCGAGCAAAACCCGACCGGTATTTTTCGTTTATCTGCATTACCGTTGCGACGATGTAAAGAAATGAACAGCTGCATGCACGATTGAAATACCTCCGTTTGCATCCACGTGAGATCGACGAACTTACGCTTGCTTCATTAAACATCCGCGCAACAATGCACCCGAATGCAAAATACTCGCATGTTTTTGTAAAAAAGAGAAGCAAGCTCGGTTCGCTGCTCTTGTTCCTGTATATTGCATGCCGCAGTTATTAAAAATTTTTTAATAACTGCGGCATTTACCTGCCTCATCTACCTGTATCAGTTCATTCCGCAGGAGTGAGACATAGCTTAGCAAATACCAACTGTACTTGATTATTATTATTGCATTAATTTCGATCGCTATTCGACAACGGACGGCCGATATTTGCGCGATCGCGTTATCCTGACGAAAATCAATCAGAATCGGAGCAGGAGGTTAACTACCGTAGAACCGCCGTAGGTGCCAATTCGGCTCCTGTGTTTATTTTCGGCTTATTACAGAGAATTATTCGGATTTTGCCTGCATTATTTAAAGTAACTTTCACATTTAAAATGATAAAAGATCAGGGGAAACTATCAATCGATACGAAATTTTACGGGAATTTGAGCAATTTCAAAAGTTACCGGAGCGAACGGCATCACCGGCAGTTCGAGTGTTAACAAACCACGTGCAGTTTACCGGATCTGTCGCAAGATGCATCTCGCGTGTAAAGGTCGCTCACAGGGCGCTGAGGGTGAAAAGAACGCGCGGCGGGACTTTGCAATTCCGATGATCGCGGTCGTTCGAGTGGCGGACTTTGATTCGGCCGAAGCGCGCTCGCGGATGGTTTCGTCGCGCTTTCGATCCGCCCGCAACGGAAACGCCGAAGTCGAGCCGGAATTACACCGGATAGCCGGCGCGCGTCTGTCCGGCGCGTAAATATCGCGGGGCCCGTCATTGTCGGAGCGACGCGTCCGCTTTCGCAAATCGTGCCGATCGTATTTAACAAAAATGGCTTTATTCGCGTCGATTGCGCCGTTTAATACGCTTCCGCGCGGCAATATCCGCGGAAGGGTTTTGCTCTCCGATGATATTTGAAGGGATTATCTTTTCATTCGGTTAAATCGATGTAATTTTATTGCAATCAAAGCTGCTCGTTGGGGCTAAAAAAAAACGATGTTATCTTTTAATACGAGATCAATATGGACGCGTTGCCATNGCTCCCCACCGCCGACATCTTGATTAAAGTTCGTAACTGTGTTTTCGAGCCAGCTAAAAAACCGATTTCTATAGGACTTCAATTAAAATCGTAACTGCTACTTGCCGGGAATTAGTAACTGGTAATCTGTAAACGATATCAATACAAATCGGGCTCTCTCACGTAAATGTGCCGGGCCAAACTAGCGATTATCGTTATAATTGGACATTCACACTTGTACTTCCGCCGTTGTTCTCTCGATATTCTCAACGGGTCCCGGATCTGTGCAATCGTGGGAACCTGAACTTCATTCATTTTGACGTCATCTCGGACAATAGCGCGCGTGCGATATCTTAGTGTAGGAAGAAGCATTTGAATAATTCCACCGGTCTCGAAAACGGTCGAAGTGATTGTCGAGGAAACACCGTTTTTAATAGCGTCGCTTGCAGAAGCGGTTAATCTCGAAAGTTAGACGTCACGACGGCACCTAATTTTACCGTCATTTAGACATCTTCAACTGCGGAATATTAAGATTAATCTTTATGCGGGCGGTCGAATTATCGCAATTTACCGGGAGCCCCGACGTTAAAGGCTAAGAGTATTCAAATTCACATTTCTCTTCGTTATGCCGCTCTCGATGCGATGGATCCCCCTCCCCCCCCCCCCCCCCGACTTCCTTCACTCGCAACACGGGCAAGACGAGTTGTTAAAACTTTGTTATAAATTTCCAAGTTGGCGAAAGCGGCAAAGACGATGAGATGATGGCGTCGGGCAAAAAGAACAAGCGTAATCGCCTTTCATCAGAAAGAAGCTCTAATACTTGCTAATTATAGGAAGGAAATAAAAATTATTCCTTTGATTTATTACTCGCGCAACTCGTGTATACACGCGATTCTTCGCTCGAAACGAACAAAAAGATCTATGGGGGGTAAAATTGCGAACAAGTTGGAATACTGTCTGCGGATCGCTAGTGACGTCTCGCTGAAAGTTGCGAAATGAGACGGAAGTGGAGAGGAGGTGAATTGCAACAACATGCGATTGCGTGTTGCAACTTTTTCGAGCGTTTACGCGAGTCTCTTTGGTGAATTCTAAAATATAAGAGCCCGTATATATCGTGCCTGACTATATGTTTCTCTCTTTCTCTCTATATATACTTGACAGTATATTTCGGAAAACGGCACATTTCGGAAAAATAATTTTCCGCACGACAATCACAGGTCACCGCTAATTTACGCACTTTTTCAGACGGCCTATTTATTACAGGTTCATTAAACCGCTTTTCTCCCTAAAATCTCGAAGTATTAATAATAAATGTTCCGTAGTCGATACAGAATGGGCCGACTTTATTTACTGGTTTCATAAAATATACTACCGCCATCATATTGGCTTCCGCCGCTCGCGGAAATGAGCGCCTTTATGAAAGTATAAAAATCCATCGTCCCAATTGATGCCGGGGCGAGCGAGGCAATTTCGTGCTGCGTGGCGCATTCCCTTTTTTCAAAGGAGATTGCCGGTACGTCGAGTGTTTCGTTAAATTAGCTTTCTTTACGAATAATTAGTCGTAAGAAGCGGTGCTACCGAGCATAAAAAAATACGAGGTCTTGAGAAAGAGAGAGAGAGAGAGAGAAAAAGGGGGAAAAGTTAAACGTCGGTACGTAGAGTAACGCGGAACGCGAAAGTAACGCAACGGGAACGAGAATCGCAAGTATTGCGCCCCTCAAAAGAAGCCCACGGAAACTTAGAACCGCCGTCATGTCGGTCTACATTTTTCAGGATGCCTTTCAAACGAAAATTAAGCAGGAAAAAGCTTTCTCAACTTCCCCGGGTCTTATTTCTGGTAAATACGGAAATTCGCGTCTTTTTGCCATCAAGAGTCTTATCCGGAGCTCTTCGCGCTGAATGAAAAATGCTTCGAAACGTGACGCCGCCAACCCGCGAGCTTAAATTGTTTACAAGGCCATCCGAGATTTCCTGCGAGAACGTTGCAGAATCTCATTGACCGAGGCGCCGCGTTCGCTCTTATGTATATCCCGACTATCTCCACGATATTATATGCAAGAACGATAAGATTGTCGCCCCGAAGACGGATGGAGATAGAATTTTTATCCCTTCGCATGCTGGCGAGCGTTCATTCGGCTTTCACCGCATTCGACGTTCGAGTTTACGCGACCACCACCACCCGCACATTTACCGTTAATATTTTCTTCCTTCCCTTACATCTCTGCGAGCACACTCCATTCTTATATTGCGCACGATCTCGCGTGGCGCCGCGTGTTTCTTGCTCATTTCTTGAGGACTTTGTGTAACATGTGCACTATATTAAAGACGGCCTTCTTATTCGGGCGAACTCATTTCGCGTGTGAGTTGCGCGAATAAAATATTATTTATTTACTTCGTCGCCGCTTACACGTCGGCGTTTCGCACGGTGTGTCGTAGATATTAAATTTATACGAGGCGACTGAAATACGTCGGTATTCATAAATTTGTTTTATGCACATATATGTACGCATATAAGGTGTCCCGTTTTGATGGAAACAGTGGAATATCTTGAAAACAAAGCAATTGACAAAAAAAATAGTGCAGATAAATAATTATAGGATTTGGAGGGGAACGTAAGTTGATGACCTTAACTTTGTTATAATCAATAATTGAAGACCGCTGCAAGATCTTTTTTTTTTTTTAAATAGAATCATATAGTTTTTTAACACAAATCGATTCCTCTGTTTATTCTGCGTATAAAAGTACTGGAATAAAATCATCGAAGAGTGAATATTTTTCCAGATATTTTATGTGTATATTTTCTATTTCTACATTTACATACTTTATACTTGTCAATACAAAATCTGAGATAGCTCATAAAGTATTCACTTTTCGATAACATCACCTGGACACTTTTGTACGTAGAACGACAGGTAGAATCGATCGCTGTGAGCAAACATAGGGAAATCCTTAAAAAAAATGTTACAAGCACTCTGCAAATGCATCGATGCACCGATGCGCGATGATTAGTATCAAAAATCGATTTCTCACATATTATTACGTAGAAAAGTGTTCAAGCGCTGTTATCGAAGAGTGAATGTATATCTCATAACTGTTGCATCTCTCTTTCAATCTTCTCGCATTATCGATCACGTGAATATTATCGCGCATTATCGGGGAGGAAATGAACGAGAACGGCGCAATGACATATTAATTATTTCATTGTGCATAAAATATGTACGGCACAGCGCGCAATATCATAATCCGACTGACAAAGCTCTCGGGAAAGAGCCGATAATCCTCGCTCGCCTCGAAAGAATCGAAAATCCTCGCGTTATCGGCAAATAGGCCGCGGACACACGCGCGGCGAATCCTATATATTCGCGACGAAAAAGAGAGAGAAGTAGACAACCAAGCGATCTTATGCATATGAACGTGCTTTCGTTCAGCGGTAGTGGAAACGTGGACGTGCGCTGACAGTGCTAGAAAGTGGCACATTATCTAAAATATCGTCTGCGCGAAACACTCGTGTTTCCGATGCCGCCGAGGGAGGGGAGGGAGCGTGACACCCTCGTGCGGAATTCTGCTCCCATTCGCGGCTCGTCTCGACGGAGTTACAACGTTAATAAGAGAGCTTCATCCCGCACGAAGGAGCTTTCCCTGCCTTCTCTCCGCTCCGCCGGCGGTTTAATACGAACACGCCATCCGGCGACTCCTTCTGCGGCTTAATAGGTCGAATCGTCGATAATCCGCCCCGGTGTAACGGAGTTTCAGCGAAAAACACGGGGCGCGTGGTTGGCTGTTCGCGAGGGTTCGAGAGAGTGCGGGAAAGTCAGAGGGGGTGCGCCGTGTAGAGATTACGCGGAAACCGTGAGAGTACCGAAACGAACGCGGGGTCGCGCTTAATACACGCGTGGTGGATGTTGTATGCTCTCTCGACGTCGGACGTGAGAGAGCTCGCGCGTGTATCGCGGTCGGGAAACCCGCTGGAGGATGAAACGCGGGCACGTGAGAGTGTTGAGCGAGCGAGGGAGGGAAATTGTCATTCGGCGGAATTGCAATTTCTCGCTGACGCACGCTGTGCAACCTCTCGCGCGACGAGCAAAAGCGGACTAATGATGCGCACTAGACTTAATGCCCCGTTCCTGTTCTCATTTTCCTCAAAGGTGGGAGCTGCCTGCGAGAGGTCAGTCTGGAACTAGTCCCGGATGTGGTGCAGCGCGGCCAGGAGGTGATTCTACGGTGCCATTATGATCTGGAGAATGCGCCGCTCTACTCCCTCAAGTGGTACCGCGGCAGGTACGAGTTCTACCGGTTCTCGCCCAGCGACGACCCCGCCACGAAGGTCTTCAACATCACCGGGATTTATGTCGACGTAAGTCGCTCTCGCTCGTTGTCACTTAACAAGATTGCGCGTCCCGCCGACTTTTTTCCGCTTTCATTCAGATTGGATTCCTCTCTCGCTGATGTAATGTATTTTCTATACAGTAGTCGATAATGTTACCGTCTCCGAGCGCGTGCGCTCGGACTCGGTGGTTTTCCACTCGCGGCTTCTCTCACGCGCGCGCTCCTGAAAAAGTAGCGCGAAGCGGGACAATCTAATTTCTTCTCTGTTTTTGTCGCGCTCACGCGCGTCCACGGGCTTACCCTGGGAAATATCAATGTCGAACGGCCACCGCTTACACCGTTCCCAGCGTTTCCACCTGGCCGTGGGAGAAAATCATTTCGAGTATTACGCTGGTTTTTGTTCGAAGACGAAGACAGCCCGCGCGATGATAACGTAATGTAACGGCGGGTCGATGAAGGGAAGAGACGGAGGTGCGCCCCAGGTGTGCGACCGAGTCGTACCGTTTGCACCCCCGCAATTCCGCAACTGCGACGATGCGCCGTCTCCCTTAATCGGAGCATCCTCATGACCGATAACGTTCAGCTTATCTTACGGGAATACGCTAAAGCGTGCCCGGGGAATCGCGATCTGCGCAGTTTGCTCGCTATTCTGTAACCGTCGAGCGAATGTGGCTCTAATTTTCGCATCGTCGAAACTGCTTTACGCTCGCGAGGTTCGCGCAGGTAAATATTGGATGTCGCTTAAAGAGCTCAAAAAAGAATTTCACATTTCAGAGTACACACGCGGTGGCGGTAGCGACTGCATTTAATCCTATCAATTTGCGCTCGATATCGATATTGCGAAAAAGCTTTGCAGAAAACTATTTTCATCCTACATAAGGGAGCCCGAAAGATATTTGAAAATGTTGCAGGCATTGCTTTATCCTCCGAGTGTGCAAGCGATGTTTTATATTCGTATTTTGTTGATCGATTATATAAATAAAACGAATTTGGTTCCCGTAAAAACGGCGCAAGGTATTCACGATTAATAAACTTTGTCAGAACGATTCCCTTAGTAATGCCACCTGTAGTATGAAAATTAACTTAATTTGCGCACATCGTTTATTTAAATTTTAATAAAATTCTCCTCCAAGAACGCACTTAACTGTACGTAATTTAGAATGTTTTACGGCTTTTTTACCAAGTAGAAAGCTTTGCCCGCACGTTTGAATATAATTCTTCGTGCCAAGTAAAAATCGTAACGTTTTTCAACGTTGAGTATGAATAGAATTCATTAACGCGAATATTTCAATAAAGCGAGCGAATTCCAAATGGCGGCAGATATTTGCCATTTAATGAGCCTTAATAAAATATAGAACGAACCATTTCTGCGCAGATAATAATATATTGGTATATAATTATCGGGAATGAAAATTGAAAGTGGATAAAAGCAATAATTATACATAGGAAATGCGGTGAAATAAAATAACTTAATCCAAGTAAAGGCAACGCGTATAATCCGTTATTAACATAAATATATATGTCACGTGAATATTTATTAGAATATTTATTATATTTAGAAGCGAAGATTCATGGTTCAGTTATTCAGTTCTTTCTTGCGACCGGGGGATAATAGCCTGTACAGAATCGTGTCCAAGTTCGACAGAATTTCAACAGTCAACGTGTTATAATTTAGGTGTTTGCAAAAGTTCATGAAGTTACAAATGGATGGCTGTAGCAGCGATTTGGTAATTGTTTTCCTTTAAATTGCTTTTTAGTTTTCAAATATTGACCATATTGGATCATATTGAATCTATTACCATTGGGGCATGCAGTCACAGGATATCGCTATAGTCAACAATCACGGCCTTTGAAGCAAGCCGTGAAGGAAAAACATCCTCAAATATCCGCGAATCGACGCCAAGTCATCCTGCTTTACGACAACTTCCAGGCCGCATGTTGCTGTTGCAACTAAAGAGACGTTGTCCAAATTAGATTGGGGAGTCCTGCCGCATCTAGCGGACTCTCCGGACACCGCCCCATCTGATTTGCATCTATTCAGATCGGTACAATACGGTATATCAGATACACGGTACCGGAATACCGAGGGAGTGCAGAAATGGCTCGACGAACGGGTTATCTCGAAAAAGTAATTACTTTATCGGCGCGGGATCAAACTGTCCGAAAGATAACGAAAGGTTATCAATAGCGACGGCCAATACTACGATTAAAATATCATATGTCGTTTCATTGTTATTAATAAAAGAAAATGGCTACCTAACAAGATCCGAACTTCAACTCTCGGATGATCAAATGGGATCAGATTCGTATTTTCGCTCGATTTCAATCGGTCGTGATAGCTTCAGCTGCAGGAAAGTGCAACGGGGTATTCTCCAGTCGTGATCGGCCGGCGTGCTCGAAATCAGTCGCGCCGATAAATCTCTCCCTATATTTTTGTCCTCCCCTCACGGCTTTATCGGCTATGACACGGCTATATATAATAATCCTATCCCTTTAAGCACTGAGCACTCGCGTCGTTAAACGAAAAAGAATAAAAGGGGGATATCATCCGAACGGCCGGGGTGGCGGGGTATTTCGCAACTGGGACAGCCCCTACATAAGCCGACGCTATGAAGCTACCCCGCTGGTATTCTTTCGAGCGCGAGCGCCACCGCGGCAACGGCGGAATCGACGGGCTCGAGCGGACAACGAGATATGTGGTTTCACCGTATCACCGTAACGCAAACCGCAACGCCGGCCCGGTGCCTCGTTAACAGCACCCTTGACCGCTGTAATCGTCGTAAAACAGTCGGCGCTCGGGCGCTTTTATCATCGCTCCGACATTTCCGTAGGCTGTTACGCGCGTTGGGCACGTCGGTGGTTTTCGGGGGTGGCGTCGCGACCGCCAATCGAGCCCGCGTCGTGCCTGCACGCGCGCCAAAAACAAACCCCCTCGGCCCCGTTGTTTCGGTACAGCCGAATGAACGGCCTGACAAACCGTGACAACGCCCTGCGCGCGTCACCGAGCGCCGGCCGTGCTTGCGTTTACGTTTATCGTTTCGGAACACGGCCGGCGCGCGCGGCCGTTCTCCGGTGACGAACGGGAAGTAATGCACCCCTCGGCCGGTGAGTACGAGAGCGGCATCGGTTCCGAAAAATATGCGAATACCCGCCCGCCAGAACGACATCCGGACATTCCCCAGGGGAACGCGCGGGGAAAATTTCGGGAAAAATTGTTTTGTTACTTTGTGTCATTTATCGGAGCGATATTTGATTTACCGCGCGCGCGGCTTCCGCCGGCCCCGGCGGATCTACGTTTCGGAAATACATTTTGCCGGGTTTCGATGCGTGCCTTGTGTTTTCAAGTCGTTAATATCGAAACAATCCGCACGCGTAACTGCCGTCCGCGCGACGCCGCCGCTTGTATTTATTTAATAGACATTTATTGGGGATGAATCGTTAACGCGCCCGCGCCGACCAACGAGGGAGCGGGCGAGCGAGGGGGGGCGGTTTTCGCCCCGGTGTTTTTCCGCCGTAATATTTGATTGTCCGCGGGATCGCAAACGTAAAATTATTACGTTATCGTGCAACGGCGCTCCAACGGCTAAATATGAAAACTTCTCGCGCAACAAATCCCCGTCGTGCATGTAGGGGGTAGCGCATTCTCGTCTCGCCGTTGTTGTTATATTGTCATTGCTGTGATTGTTGTCGCTGCCGTTACTGAAATTCCACACGTAGGAAATTCTACGCGCATATGCCGAAAGTGCGAAACATCGAGTTAACCAATCCGACTCGGCGTTTGCAGAATCAGAATCGCGAAACGTTTATACGAGTCAACAAAGCGTCGCTCAGGCAGGTGTCGCGATAGAGGACATTACGCGCTCTCTGTTAAAAGCGTGCTCATGATGAAATATAAAGCTCGATACCGCGCGCATCTCGCCATGTTTAACATATTTCACTGTGTGCCGTCGGTGGCCGTGTGTGCTCGCGCGAGTCGAGCTTGCGTCGTACATTGTGCTTCGTGATTTTCGCAATTACGCGCGCATTTAAAAGGACCGGACGTCGACTGTCCGAAACGATCGTGCCGTCGAAGACAACGAACGTGGATGGGTCGGTGAACAAAAAGATAGGGGGAAAAAAAAGAGAGGAAATAAAAAAAGACGGCCGACCTATTATTCCACAATGGCGTGCCCGAAGTCGTGATGGCACTCGCTCCCAATATCTACTTGCAATTCTCGAGCCATCCAAGTACTCGGATGCTCGCCGGAGAAGTACAGATACCGCCCTTCCAGCATATCGACATTGTCGCCAGTCTGGCAGGAATTCAGACGAGTATCGGACAAGCAACGATCCAGAAAAAGAACGGAAATCTCGTTCGGTCGCGTTACCGCACGATCGGATCGTTCGGCGCGATAGAAACCGCGTGTAACGACTTTGTGTCGAAAGCGTAGATATCGCTGAAAGAATTACCGATGACGGGAGCGGCATGAAAATCGCGGAATTTATAATAAATTCGATCAGTAACCGCGCGGAAATTAACTAACTCGAACGTAAAATTCACAAATTCAATTCGTAATTATACGTACGACAAATTTCGATAATGGCAGTTTGACATTATGACAATGTTACAACACTGGTGTCAAGCTTTACGTTCAACACGCGTATTTTCCGCTCCTACCTTTTCTTATTTTCGTTTATTATCTGAAAGCGTTCCGTTAATTTCTGACGTTGCTCTTCATTTATGTTGCGCTTGCGATTTATTGTAATTTGTACCAAACTTATGCGATCACTGAAAAAGATCCGAACTTGAAGACCGAAACGTACATGTGATGATGAAGAAAAAGAAGCAGCTTCTAAAGATAAAGCTGTTCATATAATACAACTGAAATTCAGTTAATTTAGCCAATTCCCTTCGTTGCTGTACCTGCTTTTAGCTTCCACAGGCAAAAAGCAGATCTGGTAACGAAATTTCAATTGTATCACGTGTGCAGCTAATTTCTTTTTTTCCAGTGATTATACATTTTAAGTTAACTTAATTTCGTCCTCGTTTTTTCTTTTTATTTACGCACTGACTCCGCGAGATAAACCTTGGTTAATTTAACAAGATACCATTTGCAGATATCAATTGCAGATATGGGACACCAAATGATCCCGTGGTGGGAATAAATAATTTATACTTTTAATTTGCCGCTCCAACAAATACTTCCGTACTGGCTTGGTAATAATTTGTTAAAATAACGAATGAGATAAATGAATAGAAACACTTCTCGATCAATTTTCCTAACAGATCATGAAACAACAAAAAGTCAAGTTATTCTCCGAGCTATTTCCCTAACAGACCTTCGAGTAACGAAAGAACTTTTGTTCTGGTAGCCAAGATACTTTCCTCAGTGTACTCGCATTGCCAATATCTTTTTTTTTTCCTATTTTCTTGTACGATCGAAAATCTTGGAGTCTTGGCCGTTTTCTCACTCTTCATTTTATTCGGATTATTTGAATTCCGAAAGTCGCAGGGGAAACAAACACTGTCCGTCGTCCTTCTATATCACGGCAATCAGGAAACATGCCAGGGGTTTTTTTCCTTTTTTCACCAGAGAACGATTATTCGAGAAACATACCCACGCCCGCTCGATATCGCGCACGTACTTATCCGGTGGCGGAGAACTCCGGTCCGGTGCATTTTTTTTTAATGCACGCGTGCAGCCTCGCAGCCGTCCGACGGAATTGATATCTCGCGCGCGACGCCGTTACCACCCCCGGATATTGGTAACCTGCGAATGATCGATTCATACGCCAGGAACATTCGGTATCTCGCCGAGGAC
>NW_014554512.1:861702-894645 GCF_001313825.1 Dinoponera quadriceps | reverse complement strand
GGGGGGGGGGTATCCGTGTCATCGCCATTCGCGGCAATGCGACAAGACGCTCTACGCGCCGGAGATTATTCCCTGGATAGCGCCGACTGAGAGTGCTACGGTTTCATATTTATTCCTCCCGTGGCGTGCCACCGGCTTTTGTCCCTGCTTCTGTAAAGTCGTCGGCAGCTCCGTCTCCGGGTGTGCCACGCGAGAGCGTCCACATAAATCAACGAGGAAAGAGCTTGCTTGCCTTTCACGCTCCTTTCCCTCGTCAAAGAGCTTGCAGTTCACCCTTCCTTTTTCTCGCCCCGGTCCCATCGGCGCATCTCCGCTCGGTTGTGCGTTCCTTCCTCCTTCGTTATTTAAGCCCCACTAATTATGCATGCTTCGTTTTGCCTGTTCCGATTAAACCTTCCCCCCGCTCGTCCCTTCTTTCTCGTTCTCTTTCTCCGTCTCGCCCTCGTGGATAGGTCTCAGTTACCGGGCCTGGCTTCTCGAGCCACTTTAATCGAGTGCCGGATAATTCCTGATAAGGTGACTGTCCTCTCGAGTAGACCAATTATCCGCCGAAAGCTGCGGGGTATTTGTGGGATGCTCTCGACGAGACGGGGAATGCCGCGTCTCGAAGAGATGCTCATTGATTTTCGCGCCTGCGGAAAGTGTAATAGATAATCCGCACGGCGCGAAGTTTATCCGCGTGGCGAAGGCGCACAGTTACGTGCATTTCGTCGGAGATAATATTATCTCGCGGGATTAATCTTTCTTTACAGAGCGACAGAGGAACAAACACGCCTTGGATTCGAGATTTCTCGCGGTTGCCCCGCTGTTACGCGCGGCTCCGATCTCGCGCGAAACTCTCCGCCCGCGCCGGCGTCTTGCGGCAAATTAGATCGCACGTTAAATCATGTCAGCTGTATGTAAATGACGTTACGATTTCGTCCTCGCGCAATAACGTAGTCGTGGCTGATACGCATTCACCCAACTTCTCGACCTCGGCGCCTTAACCGCGAACGTGTGTTTCAGATCGCCAATTCGAACAAGAGCCAAGTGACACTTTACAACGTCGACTTCCACCTCTCGGGCACATTCAGCTGCGAAGTCACAGCGGACGCGCCCACCTTCTCCACGGCCTCCGGCCTAAAAAATCTCACCGTAGTAGGTAAGTACATGCTGCACCGTATTACGCGATATCGCACGAAACTCCGCGCGTGCACGAAGCGAAGGACCGCCGTTCTCTTTCTCTCTCTCTCTCTCTGACTCTCGGAGTTACCTAGAGCCGCGTTCACGCACGGCTGAGTCAGACGAGCGTCTCGAAAGTGTACAAGGCTTTTTTATTTTATCAAATTGAATATACCCAGTCCCCGTGGAGCATACGCGAGACTCGGGGCTCGATTGTAGCTACCGTGACGTGAGCTCGAATAAATTTCCCCCGCGGAATATCAGAATGACAAATACGGTTTCCACGACGAGCAATTAAAAGTTTGGTTCATATCGTTACAATTGCCACCTTGATTACCATTCCCAGTGATATTTTGAAAGAATTTCAGGTCGAAACTCGCCAGGGCAAATCGGGTCAGTCGTCGTTGTTTCTCTCTCTCTCTCTCTCTCTCTTTCTTTCTGTGTCTCATTTTTTTTTTTTTTTATTTCAATTGAAATTACATGATTGTGCTTTGGTTTGAAACTTCGTTTTCGCTCTTATACGAATGATAATTCCGTTTAGTTGCGAGTAATGCGTTGCAATTAAAGCCAACATAAATGTTTTCGCGTATTTTCTTTTGAACGATGCACTCCACTTTTTAAAAAGCGAGTTGACCTATAGCAGTAGAGCTCCGTTTATTCAGTTTGTGTTAAAGAGGAGGTCAATCCGGGTTTCACGCGCATTTGCCTCATTTGCAGAGAGATGAAGTAGGTTAAATCATAATTAATGGCGTTATTTTGAATGTACAAATTGCGATAAGCGACTGCCGCCATTATTTATCGTCGTCTCTGACAATCCAAACTGAAACACGTGGCGCTTCATTTTTAAAAACCTAGCCTCATTACGAAACAGATTTCATCGATCGAGTGAGTGACACCGTCCGTCGGATTAACGGGTGGAACGACATCCTTGTAAAATGGATACCTGCAATTATTAGTACGTCGCTTGCTATCGCCGAATTTAATAAAGTGAAAACGAAAAGCAAGAACACGAAACGCGTAAGACAATTAAGAAAAGAACTAGAATATGTAACTTAACACGTTCACTACGCGTGACGCGGATCCACGCCTTTGTATACCTTGTCAGCAGTGCATAATGGTGCGGATCCGCGTTCGCAAAAAAAATTTGCTTAACCGTTTGAGTGCCACGCGTCTCTGCTGTTTCCCCGTCCAAACGTGCCAAGGAGCGCTTTTTCGCTTGTCTTATTCCCCATCCAGAAATGCCAAACGGCGCGATAGCGCTTGTCTCATTCTCCGATGATTGCATCCAAATGTTAGATTGCAATTAAAATTCGTCTTTTTATCAGTTGTCTCATTATTTCATTTTTACCTAAAACGGAATGGTAGCCGTAAAGTCGCGCATCGGCAGAAGCCGAGCGTGTGCCGGTTATCGGCTTCGCAGCCTAGAACGCTGGTACTTTTCGGGCGAAACGGAAGTAGCGCAAAATCGCTCCTTGGCACTCAAACGGTTAATTTCCGACAAAATTCTGATAAAAACGCATATGAACGTCTGTAATGTTGACCAGGTGCTTACACTCTCAGAAATCTCGCTTTGATACTATGATGAACCCGAAACAATTCGGTGAGCGTTAAACGCGCCAATATAATATAAAGTTACACACGCGCATATAAACACCCAGGTACATAAACGCGAGATATGTTGAACTATAGAATTCGACAGTGCTCGCGAATAGCCATAAACCTATCTTCCCGTCTTGACATTATTTACACTAATTCTCTCGTCGCCGCGATGCACATTTGCGCGATGCAACCGTCGTAAGTCGAAGCCACCCGGAGAGAGCTATACATATTCCCGCGGCAAAGCATACAGCTTGCGTTGAAAGTTGCCCCGGCGTCGTTATTAACTCTGTCGCGTTTGATCCGCGCATTGAATCCGATCCATGTCCGTCGCTCCCCGGTGAATTGATATCAGCTTGTCGCGCGTGTTCGCTCGATACGCTGCACGTATACGCCCGGTATCTCATTTTGGTTTCGCGTGTGTACGCGCGCCGCGCGAGAATTTATGACTTCCCGTACAATTTCCGACTAGTCAGAATTTTCCCAGCGCTTTTTCTAACGGCCGCTCCTCCGCTTTCCCTCTTACCGGCGGTGGGGATCAAAGAGCGCCGTGTCACCGCTACCCGCCATTTAAGCATTCACCGAGAATATCGCCGCAAATTTATTTACACGAAATCACATGTGTTTCCTGCGCTTCAAGCATATATCAGTTCGACGACAACGACGGCGATCTGTACTTGGCGACATTCCAGCCACGAGATCCCGCGTACACACCGAATTCAAAGTCGAATCGCTCGTTTACACGATTAGTTCATCATCCCGGCGTCTCGTCTGCGGATATAACTTGTCGCGGGGAATTTTCAGTCGAACTGATGTAATTGAAAGTACGTTACATTTTCCGGCTGATAACACTCGGCGATAATTACGCGTCATGAGCAAATTCGATAGAGTGAATCTAATCGCACACTCAAGACATGCTATTAATCGATCCCCTGCGAACGCTAATTAAGTTACCTGTTGCCTTGACATTTTTTGAAGGCATTACGAGCGATAAATCTCGTAAAAGCGACGCGCTCTCAGATCACTTGTCTCATATTTTTCGTTCGCAGCGATGAATCTTCTCGTTCGTTATCTTCATGTTAGATTTTTTCAACTTTTATACTGTCGTTGTGGCCGACAGAAAAAAGAGAGAGAGAGAGAGAGAGAGAGGCTAGCCAATAGAATACCCGATCAGATTTACGAGCACCCGGAGGTTTCTACTCTTTGGTGTTTGCTGCCGCGATCGGATGTAAGAGACTCGCGATTTATTCGAGGACGAGAGACCGCGAGAGGTAGTAATTTCGCCATACATCTGTCCGCCAAGCTCTTTAAATCTTCCCGCTCTGTAAGTTATTAACGCATTGTCGGCGCTACCGGGCCCTTTCGAGATTTCCACGGTGCTTGTCATAAATTGCGAAAAACCGAGGAGGTATCGCGACGCGTAAAACGTTAACCCCTTGCGCTGCAGTGACATCTTCTGGGTATTACGCTTTCGCAAGTCAAACGTGCACGCCGCTAATTACAAACTTGACTTAATCTTGTTATTTCATGATAATCAAGCCTTTGAGAAGATTCCGCGAGATTGTGCACATGGAGAAAAACTCCGTTCGTGTAACTGGTTCTCTATTGTCTGAGGGCCAGACGAAAACTCGGTTGTACGGTCGGCATCGTGTATGATGTACCATTCCCTAGATGGAGAGCGGCACAGTAAAATCGCCTAAAGTGAAAATAAAGTGGAAAATCGCACAAGTAACTCCAATTATACACAGCGAAAAACCCCGTGTAAATAATGATCTGCTGAAATGTTAGTGCCAATTTAGCAAGGTAAATGTGTTAAACAGCAATATATTGCACAAATTTAGAAAAATAACGCGCTTAATTGGAAACTTGCAATATTACTATGCCTAATGAATAATACAACATTAATGGAGTCTTCTGGCATCGACTGTAGAAGCAGAAGAATACCGTCAATTGTTCTCAGTTACTCAACCGAGTTGTAATGCAGCCGAATGTTCAGACGGATATTTTTGGTCACGACAACGGAGATATCGTTTCCCGTTAATTGACTAGTTGTCTGGTAGCCATCCTGTCGCACGAATTGAGAGTTTGTAAAGCAGATGTAATTCGAGTTGCAACGTATACCTCTGTTTCTTCCGGGTGTGAACTGAAATTGGCTGCACACGTTCCACGAATCCGCCAAATAAATGCCGACGCAGGGGGTTAAGAACGAGGCGGTGTTGCGCGGAGGAGCAGAATTTGCGCGAAAACCAGAATCGAAACTCTCAGGACGCGATCGCAGCCCCTCGCACGCGCGCATACTTTTACATACGCCCTGGGTCTTTTATATTGTCGCGTACGAGAGTAAAACTTCGCAACACACGGAACGTGTTTCGCTCGTCAGATTCTTTGCAGCCCTGCTGCGCCGGTGCGTGTTGCTGCATCGCTTGTCGCGGCGCCTTGCTCGTTGCATATCCGGAACACTTCTATAGAAACGGTCGAAATCGAACTATGAGGTTGCAGACTTTGCAGAATTTCCAGTTCACTGATTTAATCAACGAACCGACCGCCGAACGCGCGACGTGACTACCAGCCGAAAATGCTACAATTATATGCTTGCATCTTGCATGAAGACTGATTTTGGATCAACGCGCGCCGAGATAATCGCCGAACTGAAAGACTACTCGGGTTTCCCCGATTATTTTGGTCCCTCTCTCGATATATTCGCGCTATTTGCGGCAAAGTTTCAATGGAAACGGTGCCCCTTTTGAGATAATAATACGTGTACTGGAAGCCACAAGAGGGTACGCTATATTACAAATTACTCTTTTATTAGTGTACATATACTGGTTTGTTTAGCGTCAAAAAAAATATTGTTCGATGCTTTTGCAAGTTTTTATTCCGTCGAGCGTGGCTAATTTAATTTTCTTCTCACTTTTTACAGCTGGCAGTTTTAATAAATGTGCTTGCAATTTCAGCTTTTTCACGATATAACGAAGTGCCGTGTTTATTATATAATCTTATTGTGTCGCAATTTGCTTGATTTGCTATCAGGTGTGTTTATTTTACGTGCGTTATTTTCACATATATTCATATATTATATTCGATATTAATTTTTAATTTCGTTTCTTTTTTTCTTATGAAAAAATTATGAGATTTTCCGGGAATATGAAATTTTTCGAGGAGGTTCTTATATATTTATTGTATGATATTGTATGATATCGCTCTATTTCGCCGCTATTATTTCGCCGATATCGCGATGAAATCGAGCGACGAAATTGACAGATTTTTTTCCTCGTCGCAACCCGAGCGTGCCGGGGAATTCGAGCGGAAAGCTATTTGAATAGAATCCATATTTCGAAATTACAAAAGCCACATATCGCGACGCTATTCTTGGAATGCGTCCCATCATCTCCCGTTCCGCTCCCTGGGAGGAAGAGGAAGAGAGTTTATTTCGCGAGTCTGTATCGGGAGAATTCGACAAACGGTCTATGCAGCGTGTTAAAGCGCGCACACGGGCATGATTCCGCGTGGGACGGCCGGAAAATTGCTTGAATATCAGAAATTCTCTCTCTCTCTCTCTCTCTCTCTCTCGTTTCGTGTCTTTGTCGCGTCCCATGCGCGGAAACGGAAACGATTTGCCGAGTCGGCGATACATACGCGCGATACGCGTTGAAATTAAAAAGAGTGATACTCGCTTGTAACCGGCGGCGCGCTACGAGCGTGCAATCGCGCGACCGGTTGTTCGCGCGCGAAGGGACTCGCGTGGATTTATAGTGCAGTGCGTAACGTTAATACGCACGGGCGTGCCGCAACCGTCCGAACCGTCCCTTGACGGAGTTGTGCGCAGTAATGGCGAAGTCCCATAACTCGTGAACGGCATTACTGAATTACCTAACTATACACGGCGAACATTGCGCCTGTAATGCGTGCACAGGCATCGCCGGTAACACGGTACACTCCATCATTTCATTATTTTATGTCCGACGAGCCGTGCTGTTTCTAGAAAGCATTCCATCAGAAAGAAAATTCCCAGGAAACCTCGTTAGAGGAACGAAAGGTCGTATCCTTTGAAATTGCACAACGCTGTCCGCTAAAGTGACTCGACATTTTTTTTTACAATCGCGATACGTGACAGTTAGATGTATGACGTGTACGGCTTGTGCTCGGAAATTCACGCACCGTCTTCCACCGTCGACCGTGGATCGCTCCTTTAATATTTACTCGATTCCGTAACGAATCCGCCTTAGCAATGTTTTTTTTCTCTCTCTCTTTCTCTTAACGGAAGGAGAGCGAGGGAAAGAGAAAGAGAGTAGCATTTTCTTCCTTGTGACCGGTGGATTTTTTGATATTGAATATCTTGTCGCAATGAAGTTTCAAATTAAAATTTTGTTAGCGAAGTGAAATTTCGTGGGAATTAACTGCGGAACAAAGCTACGTCATTCGTTGCACACTTGAAACTTAGCCGCACCAGGCATCTTTAATTTTCAATGTTAAACACCGTCCTAATTATTCATGACTCCGGTCTAAAATAACTACTGCCGCTCCGCTTTGACCTCGAGCGCTCCCGACCGCGGGATTATTTGCACAATTTGTCGAACATGCTAAATATATTCATAAACGTTAACGAGCACTTACGTCGTTGACACGTTCATCCGCCGTGCTCAGCGATATTTCACTTCCCGTTGCTTATATTCCGTCACTATCGGCGAATAATAGATTTCAGTTCGCCGACTCAGGTGTGTAATATAATTCAGTGATTTCACGAATGCCGCGTGTCCTACGGTCATTGTGATGAACACTCATGGAATTATCTCGGGGCAATTAGAGATTAATGAGTGTAATAGATTCAAGCGGGGCTGCACGCCAGACTCGTGTTTACATTTATATTCGGCTCTACTTAAATTAATTTTCATACACGTACATTATTTAGCGCACGGTTATTGCGTAATTAATGCTACTCGGAACCTGTAAACTAGCACATGTTGCGCACGTAGCGCCGTGCAAAAGTTTTAATGATCATTGATATTCGCTGTCGCTTGGTAACTGCCCGATAGTTGTCGCTACATCGATGTGCACGTGCGTGAAGCTCGCGGCTCTTTCGCGAGTGTTTTTAAAGCGACTAATGCTCGCGGACGCGAACAATTTCGGGAGTGAAATTCCCGCGTGCGAAACTTCGACGATCGATGAAAATTGGCAAGTTTTCCGGAAAAGATGACTCACCGTAAAATTCGGATGGGAAAACGGAGCTCAGCTTCAATCCTGTCCAAATATATGCGGTGGAAGGAAAATACGGTGGAAATGGAACACACGGTATAAAGTGGCTGTTATCGCGATAGATAAGTTCGAAACTTTCGCCGTTCCGCGCGTGCTACATAGGGTATCTCGTAAGCGAGGCAACCCTTCGACCGTGGTTCCTTCGACAACATTTTCGGCCGGATTACTCTCCGCCGAGAGAATGAAACGCGCTTTGATAACACCCGATAATTCAGCCGGGACGAACGATAATTACTATCTCGGTAACGCAACACGCGATGTACGGAGAAGCGCGCCGTAGAATACGTAATAATATTCCGCTTGGCGCGGAATTACCGAGTTTCCGGAAAATCTTGCGTAATTTCATTTTATACGACAGGGGTGGGAGGTCACTCATCAAGGAGATCGGGCATATATGTTAATTTCGAAATTTCTCGCACTCACTGATGTTCTCATGAATGTAAAACAGCCTCGGATTTTAATGTAACGTTCTCGAGAGTGGAAGAAACGTTTTTAAGAGATTGCGTTTTCCTGATCACGTTAGAGCGAACGCCTCGCGTCAATTAAACATTTACGTACGAATGTACCTTAATTTTAAGCCGAGGAAGCGGCGGCGTCGGGTTCATAATCGGCGACACTGCCTCGTTCGCGGGGATAAATGGGGGACAGCCGTCAAAAATTGGTACATACGGCCGGTAGTAGTATATCATCCCAACTTTGAAATTGACTTCCGATAAGCGGAGGAGAAGATTGATGATCGAATGATGCGTGATGCACTGTCGAAATTTCTGGCAACTGTCGGCCATTTCAATCTGCGAAATTCAAGGATCGGTCATATCGTCCAATTTCCCAGCCGTAAAATGCAGACGAGCGCGATCGTGTAAACTGCCACGGGGAGTGTTGCGGATCGATGACAAGTCGAAGTCTTTGTGTTTTGGATTAATCGTTCGGAGTAATGCTCGTTCGCGAACGTCGGGATTTTGGTTCTATATTAATCCTGCGAATACTGTCGATACTTTTGAAGGATCGACGTATTTCGTGACAAATCAATGCGAATTTGCGACACACGAATTCAAAATAAACACCGAACAGAAGCAAAGTATCGATTGGAGCACGTAGCGAAAAGAACATATTTTTGGTCACATAAAAATGAAAATTGCCAAAGTATTTAAACAGTGATACTCTTGTGTAAATTTCCTGGAATTAAATAGACATTTCTCTAAAGGTTTGTCCGTTTCTGTCTTGTGGAAAAACCAAGAAGAAAACCAGCGAGCAGGAGTTTATACCTCTTTCCGTTTCAACGTCAAATAGTCACTGTATATTACGTGTACATTCATCGCTTTATTACAGTTAATGAGTCGCGAACGGAATAATTTCACATCATTTTATTAACATTTATTAAGCCGGCCATTTACCGCTCATTCGGCCCTCGTATAAATTCCTCCGTTGTTGCAATTCCTTTTTCCCTCATTTCACAAGCACCGCCCGTCTTATTGCGTTCCTATCTCTCTTCCCTTCTTCCGTGATACTTTAACTCTTATTTTTCCCCCCGTCTATTCCCGGCGCGCCCCCGTCAAATATTTAAAGGTTTCCTCTTTTTCAGCGAGTCGCTGTAAACGTATCGCGTCTATTTTTCAGCAGACAACCGGCGCAGAAAACACACCTGCCTCTATAGTTTCCCGTTATTCCCGCGTTCTAATTACTGTTGCGTTTCGCCGCGTTCGGCCGCGCGATATCCGAATCGATATTTTCATTCCAATCGCACGGCTCCGTGTGATTTGTACTACGAATTTCGCGCGAAGACGGCCAAGGGGACGGCTCGTCTGCGAGCAGAGAAAGAGAGAGAGAGTATTCGAGGGTGCGATGGGAGTGATCCGCGAAGGTTCCATTTGTACCACGCAAGTCCGCCATCGATCACGATGGCTCCCGGGATTCGTTACGATTGGCAGAGACATAATATCCATGGATCGCCTTCTTTATTAGCGGCATTCGGATCCAGGTAACCGGAGAATCCGTCACGGTAAGGCGCGCCGTGTCCCGGATGGTGGATATGAATTTCATATTTCACGATAATACCGCGGGATATTATATATCCCACGGGGCAAACGAATCTTGACCCCGGTTGCAGCAGTTTTCACGTGCCCACGGTGCGGGATGGTATCCGCGCGTGAATTTTCCCCGAGCGTTACTTCGCCTCGACGTTTCATATCGACTTCCTCTCTTTCGCTCCTCTCGCACGGCGGCATCGCGTTGAAACGTCCCGTCGATAGAACGCGAACTGATAAATCGATATCAAAATGTGCAGTTAATCGAGGTTCGGAACGAAAGAAACTCGACTCTCATGGCCGGCTATCCGTGTCACGGTAAAAATTTTATCGCGTAATTCTCTTGTGATATCTGATGGCTGCGCGTCCTGTTACTTTTTATTCCACCGTTCTACGCGCCTCGTTATTTCCAGAAAAAAAATCGGGGGAAAAAATACAAGGTGTAAGTGGTAATTATAAATTTCGCAACAATAGACGTTAATAAAGCGCTCGCGTTATTAATGAGGGAGAGATGAAGTTGAGCATTATTCCGCGTCGCGAAAATGCGCGTCACCGCGCGCGTGCGTAACGTGATTCGAATGTTGCGAAATTCCGAACTTACGGTCGCGACGTGAAAATAATCAAGGGGAAGCTCCGACGTTACGTCGAATAATATTTAATCTGTTTTGAATTTAATTCGAGTGGAATTTTTTCCCCGGCGATTTAAATTTTCATTCAACCCACCCTCCGCCGTCCGCCTCCGCAAATGACGTCCAGGTAAACTGAAAATATTCCGCGTTATATATTTATATGAATAACTCACACGGCGGAGTCCATTACGTGCGTTCACGTCGTACGAGGAATTCCGTTATTTCCGGAACGGCTCGCACGATTATCGACTGCTATATTTCGCTGTCGATACTATTCATAGGCGAAACGTGCCAACGTAACTGGTATTCGATTAATCGTTCTATCGTTTCACGAGTCGTCGGTTTATCATCGCCCGGAGCGGAGCTTAGCAGACTCCACGGTTATTCCCTTCGCTTGACTTGCGAGCAATAGCTTCCGGTTTCATCTCGAGTACGTTGGCTTCAAGTGCTTCGCTGTATAAAGTGTACATATACGAAGCCCGTAGTTAAGAACGTGAGAGTAATCGGAAAGTTCAAGTCGAGAGGGTTGCTAGCGCGCCGTAATCGAAGCGAATCGATCGAGAATCTCAGAAGAGAATATCCTCTATTCTGCTCGGAAGAGAATATCCTCTATTCGTGCCACGGTGTTATCCCGCCGGGATAAAGAATATTCGAAGACGAGGCGACGTTGATGCTTATAATTGGCGGATATCCCAATCGTGCGGATACAATGGTCGTGGTGTTAACACTTGAACGACCGCGTTTACCTGCGGAAAAAGTTTCGCCTGTCGGCAGCAGATTTCGAGAGTTCGCTCAAGCTGAAAAGACGAACATCTTCCTTGTGTATGCAAAAGAGAAAAAGATTTTGTTCAGGTTTAATAAAATTGTTTAATCGAAACAAATGTGCTTCTTCAAACGGAGCAAACAAACGAATGTTCAGTTGAACAAACGAGATTGTTTGGCTTCTCAATCAATAAATATCTTTACATCAAATAATAATGTTTCTTTTGTATTTTCATTTAAACATTACAACAGTTGTCGCAGGTGATCAATTATTTGAAAGAAGTAACACTAAGTTAGAAAAGTATTAGAGGACTTCTTCGTTCCAGCGGAACGATATTTAATATCAAATGAAATCAAATGTTTTGATTGAAGGGCAAACTATTTCCCTAAAATAATATTATTTTCCTGTTTTATCAAACAACATGATTGTTACTCCAGTGAGACATCGATACTTTCATTCAAACAAAATGATATTTGATATTAAATTATGTTATTTATATTAAACAAGCCCCACAGGTCAAACAAACACGTATATTAAATCCAAATAAATCCTTTTCTCTGTGCACAAATCGATTAATCTACGTCCACATTGCTCCAGCAGTGATGTAATTATCGACAATCACTTCTTGATAAGGCGGAAATCGCTCACCCAACAAGCTCACGTATCCGCGGCAACGATTGACAAAGCGTTAACTTTGTCGCTCGTTTCCTCGCGATATCGTAATGTTGGCGCGTCGATTCCTCCCGATTTTTGCCTATCCCGCAATATCGCTCGAAACATATTTCAGTTTACCGCACGAATTACACATCGCGAGTCGTCCATTGTAATTCGCACGTTCTGCGACCGAGGGTAATCGAGATCGAGTTAACACGGGGATCCGGGAATTCGACTTCGCTCACTTCGGATTATTCCTCGCAACGTCGTGTCGCGGCTGCTTGCCCGATAAATGTTCAACTGAACCGCCACTAAATATGATAACAAGCCTTAACCGTTTTAATTCGGGCGCGAACCGGTCCGAATGCGGCGGTATGAATCACGAACCGCCAATTAGCATGCGGCGAAATGAACTGCGATAATTTTCCAGCGGCCGGTTGATGCCTGGGAATTAACCGCGGAAGTCGTAACACGCATACTTCTCGTGCTCCACTTCGGATTGCCATATTTTAATTAATGAAATGCGAGCGAACTTTTACGTGATTAACGAGTCTATCGGACAATTCTAACGTAACGCCCCGTAACGTACGACGCGTCGATGCGAAAAACGCGCGGGGTATTGGCACATTTTTCATTTTTACCGCCTATATTTTAATTCCCCCGCGCGAAGCAGACGGCAAACATTCGATATCTGCCGCGATTTTAGCCTTTGAGCGTAGCGATAGAACTGAAGTGTTTCGTAAATTGACGGTGCATTCGCGGCGCAATCTCCCTGGAAGTATTGGCGCAACAAATAAAAACTCGCGATACCGCGTATGCAGCGTTTGGACGGCGAATTATTGCCGATATCGAAATAATCGGCGCTATAGATAGACGAGGAATTAACGAAGCTCCTCATACTCTCGGCGAGATCGAGTAGCGGCGGATCTCCGATCGTGCGGACCGGTTGTTACAATTTTTGGCTCCGCTCGATCGCGGATAACATTCGATTCGCAATTTGAAATGAATTCCTGGAAAAATCACGTTACGCGCCCCGCACATTCTTCCTCTCCGCACCGGGCTTCGCCGAGCCATCGCGGCGATTAGCGATGAATTTTTTTCCCAACGCGAAATTTTCTTTATTGCTTCACGCGAGTCCGTTATCTGTGCTGCGGCAATAGCCGATTCTGTTCGCAGACACTTCATTTTACCAGAACAAACAAGCTTTTAATCACAGTTTCAGTTTGCAGCTATTGTCTTTGCATCGCGGCCGCGCGCGTTTACCCCGCCGCCGCGGCAAAATCAATACCCCCTCCGCCCCCCTCCTCCCCCCCTTTTCCCACCCGTCCTGCTTCTCAACCTCCGTCGTCGTCGGCGCCGTAGCACGCTTAATATTTTTCCACGGTTACGCGTCCGTTTAGCTACCTTACCGCGGATGGCGCCGGGATTACGCAATACACGTAGCCCATTGTATTCCGCAAAAGCGCATAAAGCCGGCGACATAACGGGCTCCTCATTGGCGCTTGAATATTGGATAAGTTCGGCGCGGCGAGCTCCGGGGAAACTGCGCGATTACGGCGCGCCCGGTGGTGTCGGGCTTGAGAGTTTCGTCGACAATGACTATAAGAGAGACCGGCGAAATTATTATGTTTCAGCTCTGCCCGACGGAAGGCCCGTTATCGCATCGGAACGTGAGCGCTACGACCCGGGAGACATGCTGAGGGCAAATTGCACCCTGCCGCCGTCGAGGCCACCGGCTTACCTCTCATTCACGCTGAACAACATGCCGGTAAGTGACGCCCTATCGACACGATTGTCGTATTATCGAATCGTAGAGGGCGAGATATAGATAAATAGTTACATAGACAGATAGATGGATGGACGAGTAGATAGATAGTGGATGGAAGATAGAGACATTTGCGATTAGGGCCCGATGTTGTTGATTGTACAAGCGCATTTGCGCATATTTACACACGTGCGAAATCTTAAATTGCGAATCGTCAACCGGTTATTTTAATCCTTGCAAGGGGGAAGGTCGAGATGTGGAAAAGCGGGGCCGTGAGTAGGGGGGACCGGGGGCTGGTTGGCTGAAGGAGTACATTGGTTAATCGATTATTTCGATTGTTTGCCGACAAAATCGAGCAGGCAGGAATTTCATAACCGTCTTCGACACGTCCGGGATCTCAGCTTGTTCGATTCTGCAATCCGTTAGAATAGAAGAAAAATCAATTAGCCACGTAATCTCGGTTTCCGCTGAACCAAGTATACGAATATGCATTCTGTCTGATTAAAACAAGGAAAAGGCGCAAAAATCATACGGAACGAACATTGCGAGAGTCTTCAGACGCAGGATCAGATTTCGCGATGCGGTTCGCGCGGAATCGTCACATTCGTAACTGTGCAAGCGGGCTCGCTCGAGAGGGAATAAAGAAGCGACGAGAAGTAACCCGCCACTTGACGTATCTCCCTAACCGAGTTCGCGTAAACTCGCCGTTAAAAATGAAACGCCGAATGCACTTAGTAGGAGCGCGAATTATCGCGTTTTACCGCGTTACCTCGGAGGAAGGAGGTGAATTGCGGAAGACCTTGCTTTATAAATGGAGGGGGGGGGAGGGGGACTCGCGTCTTAATTGATACGATCGCGTCCACGTATCCGGCGTGTATTATCGCACGCTTCGCGCGCACGCAAACAAATTTCGCCCTTCCGTACGCTCGCGCGGAAACTTTCCGTCCGAGTCAATAAGCATTATTTGACCGCTGCGAATTATCGTGCGGTTTAACTTTCGGCTAATTATGATTTTATGCGATCTCCGAGCGTTCGGGCCGGGTAATACAGCTGAAACGAACACAGCTGAGACAAAGTTACGCGATATTTAAATAATTAATTTACTATTCTCCTTTTTTGCGTTGGACGCGCGCGATAAGCTGGACTCGCGGGCGCGCGAGTGTGCCCGCGGACGTGTGTGCGCGCGCGATGCGATAAACTCGATTGCGCCGCGTTATCGTCGATTTTGATTTCTACACTGATTACCCGTAACAAACGCTTGTTATGCCTGTCGGCGATTGATTCGTTTGGCACGCCGGACGATTAGCCAAATGTGGCAAAAGCGCGAAAACGTCCGGGGGTGTGTGTACACGTTGCGAAAGTACCTCGCGGGAGTTTCTCTCCTCTCTCTCTCTCTCTCTTTTCCCCTCACCCTTTCCTCTTTTTATCAAACGGTCCATTTAACAGCTGCAGCCCTTTTAACTCTGTACACCGCTCAGTCGGAGCCCGTTTTCCTCACATCTTCTCGCTCCTCCGTGTGTATGGGTCCTCCTTTTATAAAAATTGTTAACCGGAGGGCTATTTGCTCTCTCGCCAGCCCATGAAACTCGTAAGGCTCATTGGAAATTGCGCGCCGGGATCCCGATATCGATTTTCAATTTACGGAATATATGTATCTGCACTGTCGCCGCCGCGCTATTATCATCGCCGCCGATGTTTATTGTAGCAGGAAACTGCCTTAACCGTTTTCGGAAAGGGGATCGTTCCCGCGCCCGCCTCCCTTTCTGTTTTTCTTTTATCACCGCGAAATCACGCGCGCTCGGAAATGGATTCCATTTATTACCCGTGTCTTCTAACTGTACCTTAATGTGCGTGCCGTTCTCGCGCGCTTGCTCACCCGGGCACTACGAGGGCTCATTTCAGAGCTCAATTTAGTCGGAAATAATTCCAACGTGCACTTTTTCCGCACTCAGTGCGAGGGGAGGGTTCGTCTACCAGCTTCTTCTCTCTCTCTCTCTCTTTCTCTTTCGCCGACGAGAGGCGGCGGGAATTGACAGACCTTAAAGGGGTTAAGCAAACTCTTTGTTCCGTGGAAATGTGTAGTAATATGCGTATCGTCTGTTTGCCTACCGCGCCGCGATCCCGTTCTTACGTCGAATTGAAATCCCGCCGGAATTGGAGCACGGATGATTAAGCCTCAGCCGGCCGCGTCGCGACGTCGTCGCCGAAGTAAGAGGAGGTTTTATCAGGCGCGTCCGCGGGATAAGGGAATTTGAATAATCGGATAATCCGAGCGAGAGAGCCGGAGCAAAGGAGAAAGAGAGAGAGAAAAGCCGGAGAACTCACCGAACGAAATACTAATAACCACGATACGAGCAAAAATGTTGTTGGCTAACTTTCGCCGCGCGGGACGCGCCGCACGGGCGGTAGCCGCCGGCGATGCATTACCCGTAATCCCCGGAGATGATGTCGTGTGATCTCATCAGCCGATACGGCTAAATGCAAAACGGGAGCGCGCGTGGTCCGTGCTTGATCGTCCGCGAGAATCCGAAATTCGCCCCGTTGACTTTGACCGAGCCGGGATCCCGCGCTAAGCGCGACTTGTCGTCTCTCACCTTGCTCGCCGACGACCACGTTTTTTAACGCCGGAGACGCTTTTATTTTTTATGAGCTTTAGATAAAACAAGGAAGATCGTTCTCTAGCTCTCGCATTCGTAATTCTTTCAGACGCGAGGAAAATTATCAGACCGAGCCAACGACGAGGGGAAGAGCTCTTTTAATAAAACGTTATCCGCACGGAGAGAAATGATTTTGCTGTTGCAGCGAAATCGTATCGTCGCTAACGCATATTCGTTGCGACAGCGATGAAATCTAGCTGGCATGGCTGAATTAGCAGATTATTCATAATTCGGGTAGAAACAGTTCTATTGCCAGGGTAGGAAAGTCCTGCTGAATAAATTCATCCTTAGTATACGTTCATTTGCTGTTTATGGCAAAATAGTGTTTTCCAACATTTACTAATTTCTTCTTACAGTAAAATACTTAGTAAGTTCAATAAAACAAATATTGTTATGATCCAGCGAATGCTAGTTAGCATTTTTAACAAATTATTTAGCTGTCCATATAGTAACTGACAGATTTCGCTGCGACAGCAGAAAACTTGCTCTGCCATCAAGTTATTTTTATCCGTATGTTGACGAGAACTTTGCAATATTGACAAATTCGCTTCGGGCGATTTTCACGTAAAGACGAGGTATCTCGTTTCCCGAGACGAACAAGTGAACGATGATCGAATATACCGAATTAATTTCCACGGGCGTCGAGAGAATGTTCACCGAGTCATGCTCGATAATTTCGGATTAAATATTTCCGTTGTCAGGATTCCCCGCTTTATGTTGCACGTGAATTTTCAATGGCGTTCAATAGCGTTATTATTACACATCGCAATGCGGCTTCACTCGCTCGCCCACGTAACGACTCAACTCGCGAAACGATTGCCGACAGCGAATCGTAAATTCGCCTTAACGGGTCGAATTGTAATGATATTACCTTTCACACGACGGGCGAGTAAGGAGCCGGGAAAATACGAATCCGAAGGAACTCAACCGCGGTTTTCCCTTCTCCATGAGACCTAGAAAATTAGTATTGCATATATACGGTAAGTAACGAAGGAGCCGTGTCGACGCGAGGGTACGGCGAAGGGAGGCAGTAACGAATTGCCCGGACCGGGAGCAACCGGGTCTGCTAGCTTCTTACGGTTAACGTCTTGTCGAGAAACTCGTCGAATTTGCAGGGAACGTTTCTGAGAGCATGGAAGATATCTTGTCGCGGAAACAACGGTTTCTTACAGCGGGGCGTTGCCTGCAGCGCAAGTTTACTCGCGCCGGAGAAAGTAGTTTACCGCCGGGGAAAAACTTTCAGCCGGCGGATCCCGTTCCTACGAAGATTTATTCTTCCATTCGGCGAAAATCTTGCTCGATGTCGTTGCCGTATTTACCCCAACATATCTGTTAATTAACGATTCGGCGGATATCGGCTGTTATTAGGCGTTGCGTATGCACAACTCATCCCACCACAACGAAATAGTATTGTGACACTAAGTACTATAAGTCCATTGGTGTTGAAAATCCGTACCTGGTGCGGTTAACAATTATGCAAAATCTGACTTTGCACTTCAGCGTCGCGGTGTAAAAAATCTGAATGAAACGCGCGAATCAATACGCGTCCTTGCCGGTTACTTCATAATTATCGAGGTTAAACAACGCGTACGTCACGTATTCGTCGCGCGGAATGTATATCCGCGACATGTGCGCCGAACACGAGCATTAATAGACGTATTGTCAGTAAAATATCTCAATTGCGGACGCAATAAAACGACGATACGGTTTTTCCTGCCGATAAGCGCTCTTCGTGTTATTTCAAATAAGTTTGAACGGACAAGCTGCCAAAATTAATACGGTCTTACGCTTATCAATTTCCTGCGTCACATGTAGAACATCGCTCGACATACGTAACGCGTACCAGGACAGCCATGATAATCCGAAAATCGACGGATTGCGGATTCCGCGTGCAAGCAAATTCGCGCGAAAGAGACGGACGATTCAAAATCCGGCTTGTCATTGCGAACGCATTGTAACCGCCAGGCGAAATCACCGTCGAGTCGCGTTAAACCAGTCTCCCTTTTAATCCCTCACTGACGCTAAACGCGGGTGAAAAATTCTCAATCGTAATTGCGCACGCAACATGTCCGTATTTTGCAGCGATTGCGCCCGCCATTCATTGCTTTTCGCTTCGTACGTACGTAGCCCAAAGACTCGAAAGATTAATCCGCTGCTGTCACGGGTACGAATTTAAATTTCGTCCTCCTGACGCGCCGCTCATTCTCTCACGCAGATATCAATATGCGGTCGTTATCCTTTGATACGCCGTGAGGCGACGCTAACTCACGCGCGACCTCGTTTATCTTGCATGCACGATGTACGGACGAGGCGGCGAGAATGCTTAGGCATTCTCGTCCGGTACATAAACTATAGGTATCTTCCTTGAGAGAAAAGAGGCGCTGGTAGCGACATGAGAAAGAATACGTAAACGTCGAGATATGATCACTCGATGACGAACCGGCCTTCCCGTCCCGACGACACATGACGATAAGGATTACACACACCATTCGAAACGATTAAGAGATCGCGCCGGACGAATAATTTATAGCCTGGACCAGATAGAAGGGTAAGCTGAAAGATAAATATGTTTACTCAGGATGAAAACAGGATGAAAACGGTGCTCCGAGAGGGTGTAAAATTCGTCTCAGACATCCGTCGATTCAATTAGGTATTCGAAGGAGCGATTATCCTGAATCGTCTTGAGGATTTGAGGAAGGTGCTTATCACGAATCGGCCGAATTATCGGACCGGTGTTTGCCGGGTGAAATCTCGGAGGGTGGGGAGAAAAAAGTCGTGCTCAAGAGAGACTAAAGGAACAGCTTGTCCTTCTGTGTCAATTCTCGGCGTTACCCTCCCGTGGATCGTAGCAGACCGCTCGATCTCGAGTGGAACGTACACCGGGGTTATTATCAGTTCCAGTGCTCGTAACGTCTGTTAAGTAAGTTCCCGTGTAAGTTTCCTCATTCCGAAATTAGACGTCAAGTACGCTCAGTTAAGTTCATAACGTCCTTCACGGGGAGAACCGGTCGCCATCTTCGTGCTCAAACATCACGGACATCGATTCCGTGCTTTTCCCTTCCCTTCGGACCCCACTCCCCGAGAACAGTTACCGCACCATCCAGGCGTTCTTACGATCGCGAGTCCCCCGCGTTTACTTCCACCACATCCTTCTCCCCCCCCCCTCCCCCCCGGCGCGATCACTCGTTCGTCGCGGGACTCGCGGAACGCGAGGATGTCGGGATACCCTGTATCGCTCGATAATACGGATTTATCGTTCGGCTGAGATTTATCGCGGTTTTATGCGCCGTCCCGCGGGGGTGTAACTACTTTCAGCGAGTCCGCCGGCGGCAAATTACGACGACGACCCTCCTGAAATCTCCGTCCAGACGCGTCGCTTTTTTTCGCGTCACTTCCGAGCGAATTTGGTTGGCTCTCCTCCGTGATGCACGCGCAGATCAACGGGCGCGTTCTTTGCGATCGGGTTTTCTTATCCGGCGCGTTTATTCGCGCCTTCGCACTCACCTAGCCGTGGGAGACGCGACGAAACAGGAGCTCGGGATGAGAGACGGGAGTGCGCGTCACGGATCGTTACCGATCGTTCGCGCGGCAACGGTTCTACTCCTTCGCCTTTGCCCTCTTCCTGCCGCTGCTTCGGTTAAGAAAAGTCGCGACTTGTTCGCGCGTCCTCATCAGAGATAACGTTGGACTTCACCGCGACGAAACCGAGCCCGGGGTCTGTACAAACAGAGAGAGAAAGAGAGAGAGAGTCTCCGCGGCGTTGTCTGCCGTTGTGTCCTTAATCAACTTATAACCCGCGGTAACTTTTGCCAATCAGAAACACATCCCCGCGGGAAAGAAGATGGAGGCCGCAGCTGTGTGGAGAGGGGCAAAAACTTTATTGGATCGTAAGTCGCCACCTGAAGGTTTGCGCCCGCGCCTGGCCCGCTCGGTGGCGCGCGCGCCCACCGGACCCGCCGTCCGTGCACTTACGACTTCCCAGGACGACGGCGAGTATTTTCTTTCGCCCGCTTCTCCGGCAGCGGCGCGAGCGTGTTGTTCTTGTAACCTCATGAGGTGTCTCGACAGATATTGTAAAGCGGCGGGAGCGCGCGCGAGGACTTAAGAATACATAGTAAAATAACGTCCGGTAGTGCCAGCGAAAACATTGTCTCGAATTGCTGGCGGGGCTCGATCTGCTCCCTCAATCGCGACCGATAGCGAGCCGGGGGTGTGCGAAGCTACCCCCGCCGGCTATTGGGCGCTGCTGCACGCGATCTTTCAAGCTCCTACGAACCGGTGTTTAAAGATGGGTGTGCACTGATCGAAACCGAACAACGAACGAACAGCGAATACGAACGTTCTTTGTTACGGACATACGCGCGCCTTGATGAGCCCGAATGAAACGTTTGATTCGTGTTCGGTTCGATTCACGATGCGATAGAATGAAGGGAGTTCGCACACATTCGATTACCCTTCTGGCCGTGATGTTTGTACTTTTAGATCCAATGGTATAAACCAATCAGATTGTAAAGCTCACTGAGCGCTCAGTGACAGTGCAGTGAGAAACCAATGTGGATTGATTTGAAATGGACGACTAAACAAGTTTTGGTTGGAGGAAAGCGAGTTTCTGATTTAACAACCGAATTTAGTTCCTGGTAACCTTCGCTTCGCATATGTGTCACGCATGTGTCCCGCATTAGTGGTGGAGGTTCCCATGTCTAATGCTCGGTGAGCTCTTGGTTCTGATTGGTACATACTTTTGGACCTAAAAGTACAAATCACAGTTGAAAAGAAACGAGCGAACAATCAGCGCCAAGGCGAACATCCGAACGTTCGCTTTCGGTGTTCGTTCGCTGTTTGCCCGCTCAGTGAACACCCATCTTAAATTGTACGACGTACCGCGAGCAATATTCCGTTGTTTCACCTGGTCGTCGTCTTCTCTTCATTGACCAATCGTGTCTCGTTCGAAACGAGATCACAGCGGGACGACGAAGCCACCGTCTCAAAGCTTTCGACGGTCGACGCCCTCGGAAACGAACAACGAACAAGGGACACGCGTCCCGTCGAAATAATTGACGATTGTTTCGGTATTGTCTGCGACGAGCGAGGATATCGTGCACACAACTTGCTCCGAGAGAGAAGTTTCATCTAGCATCAAGCAGTTGTCATTAATATAATTAATAAAATTATCATTGGAGTGATCAGTCTTCTTATTAGTCGTTTTCGTCGCCCGTGCGGACTCGACGATGACAATGGCCTGGTTTACACCGATTTGATATGCGTATGAAACACTATATTCGTACTAAATTAACTTAGTTCTAATGGTGTACACGATGGCGTACTAAACTGGTGCGATACACTTGAAGAAGACGTATCGAACCAGCTTAGTATGGGTATCAAAGCAATTTGTGACGTTGTAAACTGTAGTATATCAAATAATAGTCAAAGTTACTATTTCGGAAGGTTAAATTAGGTTAGTTTGCTGCGGTATTCCTTGATGCAGGCACGTGTCGAATCATGCGCGGAAAGAGATTAATGCATTTCGCTTACGGGAACAAAACTTTCGTCATTGTTTCCTTCGAAATCTTAACGAACTTTAAAAGTCCGACCGCACACGAAGAAAACCAATAATATATACATTTCCCGTGTCGATTTTTTTGTAATCATAAACCTTTAGTCAGGATCAACTTATCGTATAAAATGTAACAAGTTTTCCATTCAAATCCAACCTTGCTGTACTTTTCACAAACTTAATATACACGATGTAAACGTTGCGATCGTTCGGTATAAACGGTCGAATTAAACGTATGTTGCCCATTTTGGTTCGCGTGTCAAAAAGCCGTGAAGTGTAAATTAGCCCGATGAAAACCGGCTGAAGGCTCGAACGCGGCTCGATCTCTGGATCTTACATGCGTCGGGCTTGAGTTTGCTTACGTCCGCGGATCACCTGCAGACACCTGCCGACACAATGGCGACGCAAGTACGCCGCAGCGAATCGATCGCCACGTCATCAGATCGCTTTACGGACTGATTGAGTAGCGTTAAAACTAACAGGCCGTGACATCGGGCTGACAATGTAACGGCGACAGTGCCTGTCTACCCTCGTTAGCAGCGCGCTGTTCGCGAGGCACTGTGATTTCGGATTACGCGAAATTCTCAGCTCGTCATGTTTGTTGCGGAATTCTCCGTGCAAGAAAATATCTTTAGTTCATAAATAACATCGATTACGAATCTAAAGAATTTAACCGTGCGATTGAGAAGAATCTACGCGGAAAAAAGTTCGGTCGAATCTACCTGACAATGGACAAACGCATCTCGGTTGAGCGAAACAGAATTTCTCATTCTCACGCGCCACAAATTCGGTTCTTTTAATCGGCAATTATTATTTACTTCATTCCAAAATATAAATCTGTTTCGATTAAGGGATTTTGTTAAATCCAAAGAAATCTTTTTCTCTTGTGTGCGAGAGATTGCAATTTTATTCGTTGTATTTGAAGTAACGGCGTTGTGTAAAGCGCGATTTTGCCACAGCTGAAAGTGTTGGGAATGAAACGTTTGATGAATAAATAACGCGCGATTACGCGCACGCATACGTAAGAATACGACTGGAAGGTTCGCGCGCGCGGGGGGAGCTTATCATTATTAAGGCTTTTCGCCATAAATGGCGATATAGTTGAATGCCTTCCAAGAGCTCGTAGAGGAACATATGCAGATGATTGTTCGCACGTTACGCGTGTCCCTGCTCGCCTTAACACCGCACATTTCGCACTTTCGACTTGGTTGTTGGCCAACGTGGCATTACTTTTGCATATATTTGAATAAAAGCACGGCGCGCCGCGGGAAACGGCGGGACATTAAAAAGTAGCAATATCGCGTCTCGCCGCGGCGTAATCTTTTCCTCGAGTGTGGGTTCAACTTTCTTGCCCCGATCTTGCCTCGGGAATGTTACCTCGAATTAAACTCGCGGGAAACGCGCACGCTCTACACGACGTTATTGTCGCTTCGCGATTTTCCGTCGTATTAAAATTAACCCTCACGATTTTCCTTCCCGCGCGTTAAAATCCACCGTGTGTACAACTGGGAAAAGCGGCAAACGAGAAAAAAGGCACACACACACACACACACATGTATGTACGTATGCGTGCATTTCGTGCGAAATCGGTCGTAGGATTTCTATCGCTGGCGGGGGAGTTTCGCGCAACGCCATCGAATTTACTGCATCATAAACCATGACTCCATGTATCGTTCGCAATTGCTGCACGATGCATCAAAAGCTTCGTTCAAAGTCGGCACTTTGTTACCATTTCCCAACGTAGCACCTGCGTCCGCATGGAATTACTGGTGGCTCGACGTACTATACGCTATCAAAAATCTGTATGTATCCGCCGCAGCAGCCGATAAATTTCCGCCGCGATACTTTTTCCAGAGGTATTAGTCTCGTTACGGATAGTTTAGAGACACGTCGATGCCAATATTGTTTTTCTCTGTTTCGTTGCTTATCTTGAAGCTTCTTGGATAAACGTTCCGAGGTAATTTTCTAATATGTTTTACGGTCGGGTTTTCTTCAACAATTTCACGAAGAACTCGACAATAAAATGATTATTTGCTACAATTTTCCGTTTGCCTAATCAAGAAAAGTCATTTAAATTCATTCGAAAATATAACGATAAACGTGCTAAATATAGGACGATTGTGAGCAACATAGAACACGAAGTCCCTTTCCTAAAAAAGACGTGAAACCTCGAACTCGAATATATCGAAGCGTTGAAGCTTCTTTTCTGCACTGCTAATAGATTATCAGAGATATTCTCTCGACGAATTTTAGGCCGGTTCTTTAGTCAGATCTAACATTGAAACTTGTCTTAAGTTCGTCTTCAGATGCTTCGTAGTCAACGAAACGATCCACACGGTGCATCTGAGACTGAATTTGGTCTTAAATTTAATTATCGCACAGTCTTTATTCAATTGCACGAACTGAGATTTTTCTCACGTAAAAATAACCAGCGAAATAGCGCGCTTCTGTGTCGGTGTCTAATATCAAATGAATTCGTTCACGTTGCATAAACGATTAGTATTTTCCACGCTCGACGGGGCCTCTCGAGCTGGATCAACTAATCGGTCTCGTACGAGTGCGTCTACGCTCGAATTTCCGCGCTATACACGGCGGAAGAGGATCGGACGAACGACGGGGGAACTTTACCGGAACTATTCGATCCAGCTATTTAATCCGGCGCAACCTTAAAATAGCGTGGCGTAACGAACATTCCTTCGGAGCTCGTTGCCGAGAGCAGGGCGCGCGAGAGAGTATGCGCGATTATTCCGAAACGGTACTTCTCATTTTCCGCGGCAAATGGGCAGGTGTTTAAAGTGATAACCGGAAAGGATTTGCCGCGACGAAGTCCGCCCGTCCCGTAAGCACGCCGTCCTTCGTTCCCAGTGCGCGGCTTCACCCGGGCCGCACCGTCGGCAAACACCGGCCCACTTTCCCGCATGGCTTCGGCGTAATGAAATGCATCGCTCTTTGAGGGTATAATCCGATGCAGATTAAAACCCCGGCCCGTTCCTTCGCCTCCACCGCCGCGAAACAAATTACGGGCGCAACGCCGCAGGAGGGGACAAGGGCGTCGGAGCTAATCTGACGTGAGAGGCTCGTCACGGGCTTTGTACGGGTGAATAAACGAAGACGCGCCGTGGCCGATGACGGCCGTGCTCGGGGAAACTCATCGAAGCTGCACTTTTAACCCTTAGCGGCCGAACGCCGAGCTCAGGGCCGCTCGACGTCGAGTCTTATTGCGGATTCGGTTTCACCGGGGCGGAATTCAATGCCGGCACGAAGGCGCGTGCGGCGATTCGCTTTCACGCGCGATTTATTCCCCGATACATTTTTACATCGGCCTGAGTCGACGTTGAATTCTCGCGAATTCGAGATCGCAATCGAACATCGCTCGCGGTCGCGGCTTAACTCGGGCCCGGGTGTCGAGAACGGATATTTATCGCGATTAAACGCGTGCGTTTTTGTGCCCTGTTAATTAATTCGCGTTCTGATTAGTTCGTTAGCGTGATTGGTTAAATCTACCGGAAGACCGCCGAAGCCGGGATTTGTTTTTCGCGATGCGGATTACGCACGCCGCTGTTTATCGACGAAGAAATCATTATTGACTCCCGCTGCGTTGAAACTTTCGTTATCTCTCTCTCTCTCTCTCTCTCTCTTTTTCCCCTCCCTCTTTTTCGCTCTGGTATTGTGTAACGTCTCCATTCACAGAATGAACGACGTGTTAATTTGACAATAACACGAGAAAAACGACGAGAGAATGCGTCGCGCGGAGAGAAATGAGACGCGAGAGGGTGGAGGGAGCAACGGTGATGTAACTTATCTCTCTCTCTCTCTCTCTCTTTCTCTCTTCCTCTGTTTACTTTATGACCGAAGTGAAACATTTCGCGCGCGCATCTTCTCACATCGTCGTCGATTTCGCTCGAGTGAACTCGTAACGTACGACCGCGGGAGAAAAGAAATTGCGCGACAATTCAACCTCAGCCTTCCTCCCCACTCGGAGTCATCAACCTCTTCTTCTTCTTCGTGTTCCCGCGGCATTCCACCACCCGGTCTCGCAGCAGTCGTTGCTCTTTCCTCCCTCGTGTCGGTCCATTCATTAAGTCTCGAGAACGTCCTCGCAATCTCTATAGGGTCGTCAGTAGACGTGTACACGACGTGCCGTTTGTTCTCCTCTGAAACTCGAGATGTTCTCTTCGGATAACACGGTGAGACCGTGTGATGGCTAGCGCGCACATTTACACGTACACACACACAGTTATTGCTGATAGGAGCCCGCTCACATTCGAGCGATTGCGACACACGCGGCGCACGCAGTAATAGAGTCACCGAGCCGGGAGATAATGAAAGCTTACACCCGCGACCTACGATTAGAGGAGGAGGACGAACGATTGCGCGGGCCTTGACCCAACGAGCCGACCTCGAACCTTCTTTTCCCAGGGCGTCTTCTCTTTTTCGTCGGGTGGAACCGGAGAAACGCGACGAGGGGTTGCCCGCAACTCCGGACGCTGTGATTACTCGCTCACGTGGCATCTCTCGCGCGCGCAAAAGCGGAGTGATGGAAGAGGGAGCCCGGTGTAAAGACGAAATCGAGGCGACCGCGATGTAATTTCGGACATCGTGGGCTAGATTTGTAATCTTCTATTTTGCGGTATCCACTCGCGGACGAACCGTCGAGCGACCTTCAGTCGATTCTAAATTAGGAAAGCCACAGGTGAGAGACGGCTCGTGCTAGATTCGGGACACTGCAAAATGCACCGCGCAACATTCGTGTACGCTGCTAATTGCTTTTATCGCGTCATTGTGCACCGAGTAATAAGAGTTTCAATGGAGATATTGTAGAAACACGAAACGTGCGACTAGCTGTGCACAGTGAAACTATTCAACCCGCGGTTTTGTATGCGTATATACATTATATATATATACATATGTATATGTATATATTGTAATATAATAATACAACGAAATGAGCAAAAATAAATGGAACTTGCAACATGCGGAATGAAATCACCGACCGGGTTAATTATATTTCTAATCAAACGCTCTTGCGAGTAGCGCAGTCCATTTTCGACGTTACTCGGCGCTACTTATTCGACGTTATAATTCTGTCACGCTGCTCGTCACGAGCTTTCTCCGACAGCGACGCGAGTACTTCAGCACAAACGAATAGTTTGAAATTTTTATTCACGTTTCTCGAGATAATTCGTCTCGATATAAAGGAATACAAAAATATCTCGTCCGTCTTTATTCGTGCGATCCATCAGACACGAGCACGAAGTGTACTTGGAATTAAATGAAAATATAAGCGGAGGAGACTTTTCAAAATAACTTTCCGCAGAGATACAACCTGTTTACCAAGTCGATAGCAACGAGAATCTGGAAAAGTACCGAAGGAAATCCCCCGTACGATTCCAGCGCGCACTTTCGCGGGAACGAACGTTTTAATTCAGGAAAACAATTTCCGAGTGTTCTCACCTATATAGGACGTTATAAATTACATTGTTTGTAATATTATAAGCAACGGGAGAGAATGTTTATAATGAAATGCGCTCTGGCAATCATTAGCGCGAGATTTACGACCTGTTACCGGCCAATTAATGTTTTGCAAATGTCTCCGTAGCGACGGCTGCATAACACAGATATCACACGCGAAAGTTATTGCCGCGGGTCGCACGAATATATAACGGAAATTAGATATCCCGCGGACACTGAATTGCGATCGGTATATATATATCGTAAATATTGACGTGCCGGCAAGTGGTCCCAAAAGTTTACGCTGCATAATAAATTTTATTGTTATGCAAATGCGCATTACATGCATTATCGCAATTATAGCCAATAAAACTGCTCATGTCCGCGCACGTAATTCCCCATCGCGCGGATTCGATTGTTTACGAAAAAAATGTGCTCAATTACGCGTCGAAAGTCAAAGGGAATTTGTATATTGAACGCGATGGAATTACCGAATTCCAACCGGTGATTTCCCTAGCTGGCAATACACGGCACAATCGTAGAATTTACAATCGAGAATTTACAAGTTTTGTCCGATATTAAAGATTAAAAGAGAAGGCAGAAGTAAACGATTTTACCAAAATATTTATTTACCCTCCTGCGAGCTGGGGAGCTGGAAAGGAAAGGGAAGTGGAAAGTGATTAAGTGAGTTAATTCTCACGTCGGAAAACTTCGAGTTAGCAAATTTATCAGTTACTTCAGAAACTCCGTATATCGAAAAATGCGCGTCGAACAGCTCGATCCAGCGCGACTCATGCATGCATTTGACTCTTACATACGCGTTCCGCTGTTTCACATAATAGACAATCGTTATCTTTCACGAGGAAGCGTACAAACGAGATTTCTCCTCTATTGTTTGTAGCAAAAGGAAACGTGGAGAAACGGTCAAACAAAATCCCCAAGTAGATGGAGAACAGGAAGGAATTGAAGAAAAAAAGAGCTGCTTACGTACCGTAAACAGTATGCTTTGAAGGGTCAACGTATCCTATTTTTCCATGCATGGAGAGCAGGCAATCTAGACGATTTAACATCCTTTTGTTATCCACGAAACAAGGAGCGATCATACGTTAGTTTGTACGTTGAAACACGGGCAGCATCGCCTCGTTTACGTAGGTGCACGTAGGTGTACATCTAAGCTCCGCGCTCGTCTACGTGCAATCTTCGCGGCGAATATTAACGAATTACTCAATTCTACACGGTGGGCGTTTATCGCGCACAGAGGGAGGGCGGCTCCCTTTCGCATGCGCGCGAGAAATTCGCGTAAGGCAGAATTTAATTTTTCGCACCGTTCGCGCCCACCGTCGTGCAATCGGCGCGGCCTGCCCGGGTCTTTTTACACACAGAAGGAAAATCGAGCGAGGGAGAGGAGGGAGCTGGCCCGATTTACATGGCTCAAAGGGGATTCGCACATAACTTATCGGACGCCGTCCTTTGTCCGTACATCATTGCACGGCGCACTCGAGGTTCATCAACTTCCCGGCCGCGCTTTTCCCCGATGACAAGCCTCGCTGACCGTGTAGATCGATAGATTCGCGATCGGCCGGTTCCTGTATTCAACGTTCGCGCGATGAACGCCGCACGCATGCACTTCCGCGAGCACACACGCACGCACGCACGCACGCCTCCGATGGTAAGGGAATATACACGCAGCCAGAGGCGTGTGTGCACACGCGTGTACACCGAAGCATCACACGCGCATTAGCGTGCACACGGCGCGTCGCCGGTGGGTACCGACGGTGTCGGGTAGCTATTACAATTTGCACGCGGTTATATGCAGCCGAACGAAGCCCCGGCTCCCGCTAATTGTGGTTAAGTTTAATTCGCGCCGACGTGCGGCATGGGGGACACGCGGCCGGAGAATGGCGAGCGCGCTCGCTCGCTCGCTCCCGTTTGACGTGCGCGCCGCTGCCAGTGTCGCGTCGCGTTGCGGCCTCGCACAGCCGGTGTATCCGACGTATACCGCCGCTCTATATCACCGTAGGGTATATACAGTGTATATGTACGCACCCGTATAATTCCACGTCCGTCGATAGCAGCGGATTATCGGCCAATAACACCGAGGAAAACCGTATCCAGCTTCGAGCTGCCCTCGAGGCTTCGGCCTCGTCGACTTCCATTAAGCGGTCGCGATGAGCTTGTAAGAGGAAGAGAGAGAGATGAGACGGAGATGAAGTTAGGGATGAGTGGCGGTTAATAAGAGAGAAGCGCGTGAAAGAGAACGGCCACTTAACGAATCATCGATAAACAAGCGGGGACCCTCGGCGTCACATCGTCACGATCGCCGTCGTCGTAATGGAAGCAATGGATGCACGCGTACCCCATTGTTTTCACCCTCCCCTCCGCGGGAAGGTCCTTTCGAAGAGACGTCGACCCTGAACGCATCTCTCTTTCCCTCTCTTTCTCCCTCCCTCCCTCTCTCGATGTCTAACGGCTTCTCCTCCGAAACCACCGACCTCCCCGTTCCGTTCTTCGCCGCTTCATCAATTCCCAACCCACCCCTCGTCGCCATCTAACCCGTTCTCTCGGCGGTCGCTTGTGCTCCGCGCACGTTTCGCTCCCTTTCAATCTCTCGTTTCCATCCGCTCGTACACGTTCCACCTCACTCCTCTCTCTCTCTCTCTCTCTCTCTTTCTCTCGCTCGGCCCGTGTTTCCGCATCCACTTCGTTCCTCGTCAACCCCGTGACCGAGCTTCCAACCTGCGCGGTCTAATAAAGCGTCCCTTCGTAACGGTGGCGCACACGCGCGTACACTTGACACGCGCACATCACACACACACACGCGCACACATGCGCACAGATGCACGTATACCCGAGCCGCCAGTTTCGTTTCTCCGATAGCGCGGTGCCCACGCGAACACACGTGAGACGCTTGTCCACCTTTGCTGAAAGGAACTGTGCGTTACAACCGGCGGTAAATTGAAGCTGATACCCGTACAGTCGATTCAAACGGCTGACGAGTTTATCGGGAAGCTTAGCCGGTTGCCGAGCACTGCCGAGTTTAACCTAAATGCACCGGATCTGCCCACGGGTTAGGGACAGGCGGCTAATGCCAGTCCGTCGTGAGCCCCGAGCATAACATCCAGAAAGGCTTAAGCGCGACGGCAGCGATGTAGTTGGCGAAGCTGCTTATATAAAATGAAATAAGTCTCCCCTGTGATCGATAGCCGGCGAACTAGTTGCTGAAACTCTCGCCGAGAGGAGTCGCGGCCAGCAAAAGTGGGAAACTTACTCGAACAGCCCCGTGTCTAATCGCGAAGACATTTCAACTTGCGAATTGTCGTCAAAATGCATGAAGAGATCAGGCCTGCTGGATATTTGATGTTGCGGCGGGCGAAAAGAGTTATCGGCACGTCCTCCGCGCGAATTGAGAATTATACGCGAAAGTAGGTCCGCGGATTACGCATTATAGAAGAGTCACGATCTCGTGACGCGCTCGAGAATTCAGATTAATGTACACTCGGGAAATTTGCTCCGGCGGTAATATATTTATGCGGCGGATCTTTAACTGCCGCATAAATCTCCCGTGGTTGCGTTAAAAAGTCCGAAGAAAGTCGGGGAAAGTCGTCAGAATTACACTGAACACTCCGAGCTCGCTTGAAATACCGCGGTTTCATCCGGCGAGAGCGAGGGAGAGAGAAAGAGAAAAAGGAGGCGGGGGGGAGGGAGTTCCCTGGTCGAATACCTAAAAACCCGTTGCATCTCTCGCGATGTAACCTTTCGACGTAACGCATAAAGCATAAAGCGTTTGCTGGTGAGCGCGGCCGAAGAAAGGAGAGAGCGGTTCCGGCTGTTGCGAAAGTAGATTATGCCGTTACACCGTGAGACCGGAGCGCGGGCGGGCTGGCGTACAAACGTACGCGTCTGAACGATGCCCTCGTTGGCGGGATAATATCTCGCAAAGTTAAATTCAGCGAAGATTTTCGGGCGTCGTGTAATTTTCCAAGACGACGGAGGGGTCACCATTTCGCAGATTTCCCGAGCTCAGCAGAAACATGCTGAATTTACTGCGAGTTGCAGACGGGCGGACTAATACCGCTGCCGCTCGTCCTCCTCGGCGTAACGTAATCCCGCGCGCCGGTTTATCCTTTGCTAAAGAAGGTCCGCGCGCAGCTGGCGCGCTTTCAAAGCTCGCTGCCGACGACGCGGACTTCTTTAATTTTGCGTGTCGGGGAGTAAATTATTTCTTCTTTGACGGGGGCTCTCCCACTCGTGTTCGCCGCTTCCTCGAGAACACGTCGGCGCGCATTATCGACGTTAACGACGCTGCGCACTTCGCGTTCGCCCCAGCGATCGCTGCGAAGTAACGCGCGACTCTTTTCGCGGGGTTTCACGTCGCAGTTGGGACAATCAGCGACGGCGGTATCCATGAATATATCAAGCCGCCGTGACGTCCTGCGGTAACTGCAGATTGTCTCCGCCTGTTGCGACATACTGGTCATTATACCACTGCATGTANTGACATATAAATTGTTGGCAGCGGTGGGATAGGTTTCCGCCGTTGGTAGGCTTTCGATACCCCATTACATATTTCCCTCTGGACAGTCACATAAATTTTTAATTTTTACTCTCCCACCCTGCCCGTGCAACTTCCGTAAACGCTTTTAAAAGTTTGCCGACGCGCGGTTTAAACGCTCCCGTCGTTACACGTTATCACACTGCCGCGTGGCGAAAGGAACGAAGGGGAGGAACTAACGGGGAAGATGAGGCACGATAAATAATTCCAGTTCCCGACGTGTACACACCGGTAGTACAGGCAGGAACGTAATTGAAAATAATTGCCGCGGTCGCGAGTACGAAGACAGCTTGTTATTGACACACGTTTGAGGCGTACGTTTCCAATTAAGAGGGACGATCGTAATGTTTCAATAAATCTACGGCTCGATCGCGGCAAATAAACCTGAAATAACCTCCGCGGCCGAGAGAGCTCGCGCGCTATAACTAACTTTGTTACCGCTCGGCTGCTCGCCGTCTCTGCCACGGAAATAAATGGGCTCGAATTCTCTCGACCCTCCTCCCCCCCCCCCCCCCCCCCNCCCCCCCCGCGCCCCTGTCGAAATCTCTTAAAGGCACGGGCGTGTAGAAATTAGGCCGATGTCTCTCTCTCTTCCTGCCGGCAATCGGGTATCAAATAGGACGCAATAATTCGCATACGGGGGCATTAATTACCGCCATAAATCTGAACGTTAATGCACGGGCGCGCGGCTAATTGCGCGAAAGACCGTGCCGGTGCAACACGCTGCACGGGAGCCACTGAGTGGCCCCGAGGAATCTGACATACACTCGACATTCACGAGGACCGCGCGCGTATCTCGCCGTCGCGTTGCCCTGTGCATCCCTACTGGCACGTCCCCGAGACTCATTCGTCATGTCCCGAAAGGACTCTCGCGCATTATATCC
>NW_014554512.1:808895-861563 GCF_001313825.1 Dinoponera quadriceps | reverse complement strand
ACCCCCCTGCAATATCCCTCTCGCGTCGCGCAATCAAGCGGCATCGGGCGAACGGACGAACAACGAGGGTGGGAGTTGGTTGAAGACGGAACGCGGAATAGGTAAAGAGCGGCTTTTGTCTCGCAGTGTCTACTGTAAACCGACGATCTTATTGCGAGGGAGTTAGGCGACTTTGAAGTCGCCCGCGAGAGACGCCGACGGGGAGACCTTACGGGGGCGACGCGGGCCAAGAGAGAGAGAAGGAGACTGTATGCGCGGCGACGCAGGACGAAAGACGGTGGCAGAAGAAAAGGAAAGCTGCCTCCCGGTTTCCCCTTCACCCTTGCCGCCCCTTATACGTCCCTCGTCTCGCCTGCCGAGCTCGACGCGAGATAGCGCGCAGTAAAGGAGGAGACGACGAATAAGAGAGACAAGGGCCCCCTCGGGGGTTCAATCGCCGTGGAGCATAAAGCACCGACGACACACACAACGACGAAAGATAGAATGTCGCTTAAGCGCTGTCGTGACCAATGGCCTGGAATACCTTTTCCGGTATCGGGCCAACGACGCGTTACACGTCGCTGCCGAGTTACACGTACTCGTAATTTTTCGACGAAGACGAGAGAGAAGAGCCGCGACGGGGGAGGCGGCCGGAGGAGAAGGAAGAGAGCACAGCTCAAGAGGATATGGACGAGGGGGGGATGATGAAGAAGAAACAAGAAGACCGAGCGCAGAGCTGTCCCCTTCGTCCCTCCCGCTCTTGCCGTCTCTCCTCCTGCCTCTCGATTGGGCGCGTTATATCCAGCAGATCGATCTTACTATTCCTCCGCACATCGCAGGAATGTCACGGAGAAACGTATATGGGTTACGTAACATCTGCGCGACTGTTCAGCGTCGTTCTGGGTCACACGCGCTAAATCGCGACGTGGTCACGTATAGGATATCATCGGCGCCGACTCCCGATGACGGGTCCTCCGGTTTTTATTGTTTTAATATCAGTTCGGACCTCCGGGTGTTCCCCAATATAGCGCGCGGCCGCGTCTTTTTCTTATACATAATTCCAGAGATGTCCTTACGTATATCTTAACTCTTGAATAACAAAGATCATGCAGTATAACAATGTCACACGTATAACAAGGTAGGTCGGATCCGATCGGTAGAAGCATTTTGTAGTTTTCTCTACTGATTTTATCGAGCACTTTTTGTTCTCACAAGTGAGGAAATATTAAAAAGTATGTAAAATGTATCGCAAAATCTGTAAAATACCTGAAATATAAAATATATTGTAATATTCACTTGGGCGGAAGTCTTAAAACTCGTCTGTTGAATAACTATTAGTTTTCTTTACGAAAGAATAATATAATCATATAAACATGTAATAAGGAAATAAAGAGAGGGAAAACTTTGAAAAAACGTTACTGATTGAAAGTAAAAGAGAGTTTACCCGTTTTCTCCTTTAATTGGCCGGAAAATAATTGCAAATTATTATCACTGTTAATTTGTGATAAATACTCAATCAAGAAAATAAGAAAATAATTGTGAAAAAGTGAAGTTAGTAACAAAGTGGATTGGATTCGGCCTTATACAAGATAGCACGGTCTCACTTGACGCTATCAGTTGCTGTTATCAGAAATACTTGAAAGGCTCATAAAGTACGTGTGCAGAAACATCAGAATATGGCCCCCGGTCGAATCCGACCCAATCTTGTTGTTCGAGAGTTAATGTCTGCTCGATAAGAAGAGAATGGAGAGAAGCCACAAGAGGTGCGTTATACGACGAATTTAACGCTCGACAAATAATTATACGAACGTCGATTGGATGACAAAATCGCCCCGGAGCTGCACCGTTATCACGCGATTTATCTCCGCTCTGCACGGTTAGTTCTACGGCTGTGTCTTCGATCTGCCCGCGTTTTCCGTTCTCACCCTCTCGTTCAGCCTCCGGGTTTCCGGTTCACCCCCTTTCGCCGTTCCTCCCAGTTTCCTCTGTCCGTTTCCGGCAGGGCGGGGGCAACCTCGTAGGTCATCGGTTAATACTTTACCAAACCCCGCCCGAAACTGATAGGAAAGAATTTTGACTGGGAGAGCGAGTCGCCTCGCCGGATGGGTCGCACCGATGACAACCCCGCGTATGACTCGCAGGCGACGTTTCAGCCATATCCCGGAGATGATGCACGGGAATACGCTCGCACACTAACACGCGCGGGGGGAGCATTCGTGTATCCGTGACGAAGCGATAATACTCACGGGGGCGGAATGTGTCTACCCGAAACGACGACGGCCACCGACACGGCCGGATCGATGGCCGTACGAAAGTCACAGTGGATAACCAGCCGCACGGTGGAACGAATCCCGCTAAATTTCGTCAAACAAAAAACAAGGGAGAAAAATTCTTCTGGGATATCGGAAATCGCACGAGAGTAGAATTTTTTTCCAGCCGGACGTATGGAATAACGGCCGTGGGATAACGTTCCTCGTCGGGGATTTCCGTCGGAGAAACACCGTCGAGAGGGAACCGTCATTTTGTCCTCGGCGAACCCGCGGATAACCGCGCGCGAGATCCCGATTCGTTCCGATTCGCTAATAGTCAAATACATCCAACCGGTTGAAAATGGATTAAGAAACCCCCGGGGGAAATCGCGACGGAAGAAAGTTAGTTCCCGATGGTTTCCTAAGCACTCTGCGACGCCGCGGGGAGGGGGGGGCTTCCGCGGGTTCCTCATTCAGTCGGATAACGTTCCCGTCCTCCGCCATTCACGCCGCGAATTCGGTATAAACGTTCCCGTATAGTTCTCGTAGAATACATATGCAAATTTAATTGCGCATATACATCATCTTCAAGTACTTCATCGGTGCGCGAAATAACGGCGCGTATTAAGCGTACGGCGCGCGCTCGTTCCTTACTCCATTTCGGTCGGCCGCCGTCGCCGCTGGTTGCAGCGATTCGCCCAAACCGTGTTTCAGGAACGGAATGGTTCCGCGTTAGGTAAAACGATCGGACCGACTCGGCGCGCGGATTCACCTTCCGCAATCAGCCTCGTTCTCGGCCGATCGGCCGAGGGAAAGAGAGAAAGAGGAGAGAGACAGCGGATCCGCGCCCGTAAAGTTTAATCGCCGTTATTTCGCGGGGAATATGCGCCTCTGTGGCCGCGCCCAGGTATGATCCCGGTGGCGAATAGAGAGCTCGTGAGAGAGCTAGACGCTTTTAAATATCCCGTCCGTCAACGTGCCGATTTTCCGCGATCGGCCCGAGGCGAAGTTCGCGAAATCCGTGGGCCATAAATTTCACGGCGGGCGCGTGACGCCGATGAGCGCGAGCTCGCTCGCCGGATCGCCGTCGATGCGGGAATTAATCGAACCGCCGAGAATTGAAAGTAAACGACTTCTAGGGTGGTGGCGGGTGCGACTGTGTATTGGTGAATCATAAATAGAGAGCAACGGGGGGAGGGGGGCGTATTGATACACCGCGCGGACGTCCGCGCGTTTACGACGGACCGGACGGTAGCGGGGACGATCGTTTGTCCATCGGCGTGACGTCTCCGTTTTTACCGACGCTTTATACTCCCTCTCGTATTATACTCCGTAAGATTTCTTCTTCCCCGGGAGAAGCCTCCTTCTCGTCCGACGGGGGAAAAAAACGGGGGCGCATCGACGCCGTCTCGCGACGTGATTTATCAAACGCTCGTGGGAAACGTAGAGAAGGGGGATGGTTTCGGCGCGCTTATTGCTACACGCACTTGACGGCGCCCTCTTTTCAATAGTGCCGGGAAAACGGCGTGTATTTACACGTAACTCCGATCGCGCGCGAATAGCGAATGCACGAGCGTTCGTTACGTCACCGACGGCCTGATTTGATTTCCCCCCGCGCGCGGCTCGAGAGACTCGCGCAACGACGAGACGTCTCAGACTGCGTATTATTTATTACTACTCCGCCGCCGTGCCATAACCGTCTTCTTCGCGTTATAAATGATGCCGTATAACGTGAAAGCTCCGTGACGTATCGGGAGACATATTTACCGAGACGAGTCCCATTCGGGCTATTTACCCGGCGACTCTCGACAGAAGCTACTAGCGCGGACTAAGGTTGTTCTTACAAATGCTCGAAGCGGGCTCTCTCGCGCGGGGAGACAAATCGCGTGCAACACGCGCCGCTCTTCTTAAACGCTATTTATATCACTTAAAGTTAACTTCCCGCGGCGTATTAGCCGCGGAGAAAATTCGACGCGAGCGTAAATGCGACTTTTACGCGCGAGCGCGGTGTCCCGTGCGACGACACTTGAGAAACGACGGCGAGCTTTTAATCGACGAACTTATCCCAGCGAATTTCCCGTAAGGTACCCTATTAAGAGCGATTTGTATCTCTCGCACTTGATCAGCGATCACGATACGTCGATCCGAAGGAAACTCGCGTATAATTATGAATTCAATGTATATTATTAAGCTATCCAAATTGATAATCAGCCGTTGATTTGCCAGTTTGATATGCAATCCAATTTAATACTGATAATGCATCATATGCATAACATCTCAAATTAATCATTTCCGTAACAGATTTCCTGGGGCTGAAATGAAGACAATAATTGTTACTTCTATATGATGACGTTAGCGGCGCTTGGAATTAAATTATCGAAAAACAAATATTATTACAAAATTCGAGCTTCGTGTGTTCTTGTTTTCCACTCGGTTTGAAGTTACACTTAACAGGATTTCAGTTTGAGATCTAGAGTCGTCGAAATATTTAAAGTTGAAAATTATGTATACGCGACAAACGATAATGGGTCTCTCGTGAAATTTTCGTCGAGGAAAATTCGACTTCACAGGATACGAAGGAACCGTCGTTAAAATATGTATTCAGGCAGACCGTTCCGTTTGCGAATCGTTGATTCTCTGATGGATTCCGAGTCAATCTTGCTCTTAAGGAAAACTTGATAGAGAGAGAGGACCGGCCAATTTGTTTATTTTCAACATTAAACGTTTCAACATTTCAGTACGTACGAAATGAAATTTCCGTTTAAGTTCAAAGGTAAACTCGCTTGCTCGAAGAATTGATTAAAACAGAAGGAAAGACATAATTATAATAAATTTTGATGCAACAGCAAATTGTTAATATAATGACAACAACAAAATTTGTTTGGACCGCAGAAAGATTTGTTAAGAGTATTAATTGCTAATTGCTGGTCATACGAACAGCAAAATAATTTGGTTGCGCCAACGAAATTTCATTGCTGTCGCAACGTTTCTCTACAGCAGCAAAATTAGTTTCTCCGTGTAACCAATCTTTTTACCGTCACTATATTAACAAACAATTCGTCCTTCCAGCAAAACTTGTTTCCTCCATGAAGCTGCAGTTATTCAACGCTTTATCAAGAGAAGATCTTCTCGTAACGCGAAATCTAACGACACGGGCCTTCAAGGATAAGAGTCGCTCCGACTAAACGACCGCATTTATGATCACGATTATATCCAATACATTCCTTTCAATACTTCCGAGCGTTTTCCAACGCAAGGGAGCTCAAGCGGCAACGAGCCACGTCGGAAGATGGCCTCGCGACATGCACAATACTGCGACGCGAGCGTAACCAGTCGCTCGATCAAAGTGCACCGAAGACGTTCCCGCCGCAAACTCTCCAGTTTGAAACTGCTTCGTTAAGTATTAACGCGACCGTAAATTAGTGTATCGCGCACATCCCGCATAACGCTGTAATCTCCGTGCCATCGAGAAACTGATTTCCCGACGTTGGAGTTTTCGTATACGCGCGCTCCTCGAGGATCCAACTTTCGAGTGCCCGTTCTCGTGCATATCAAGCGGCCATTTGTCGGAGTGCTCTTAAGGGTTTTTACGGACGCTCGCCCGAACTCTGTCCGTCAGAGCATACGAATCGCGAAGAAGCCTTACGGATCGCCGGGCGGGAGTAGAGTGTAACCTGACAGGGGGATCAAGGCGAAGAGTTCGTTTTCGACCTCCGCCCTGAGAAAGGATTCTCCCCCCACCTCCTTTCGTCGCTCCCCTCCCCGCCATCCCACTTACCCACCCTTGCGAATTCAAACGTATTTCTTCTTCGCACCTGAGATATATCTTCCCGGAGCTNCCACGAATTCAAACGTATTTCTTCTTCGCACCTGAGATATATATCTTCCCGGAGCTCGCAATCACGCCGGAAAGTATCTTGATTCGAATAAATCTTCTGTAACTCGCGGCGAATCCGGCGAACGCGAAAGAGGCGTTCTTCCCTCTCGCCACCCTCGCGCGCGTCCCGTGACAAGTACACGCGTAATAGGGGAAAGGGCGGCTCTGGATAGCAAGTGGGGTGGTTCGCGGCTGTGAACCGGCGCCCCATGAATTCAAAACAGGTGGAGATCATCCCGCCGGCGGAGCGCGTCTCCCCGCGGCTAACACAATTATGCGCGCCGTGACGTTCGCGTATTTTCTTTACCGACGCGCGAAAGACGCCTCGCCCATGCAGCATCCGATATTATGCGTCGAGCCTCGCGAAAATCGCGCTCCATTGGCCGATGCGGCGAATCGCGGGGGGCTCCGGGGGAGGGGGAATTGTAGAAAAGAGATCGACGATATATAATGGGTACGTTGTACTTTAGTGTTGAAACGCGAATTTCAGGCCCGCGAAGCGAGGCAAAGTTTACCGGCCGAATTTACGCGATCTCCCTTTGATGGTTATTTCAAACGGAAAGTGAATCCACTGAATGATAAATGGTGCCCGAAAGAGATGACTTTTTACGCGCTCGGCTGTACGATGTGCCAGCGAGGGAAAACACGCGAGGAGTGTCTCTGAAAATGATATTCCAGATGTTTACCAAATTCAACAGATATTCACAACATTCATTTAGTTTTCGTTTTTACGTATTTCGAGAATATGAAAGATTGTGCAGTGATCAAACGACTAGAGAAAAGCTCCGTGAAAGGTTAGACGTCGCGTGTATGTATTATTCATTTGATTTTTTTTTCAGTCATCCTTTTAGATTTTTTCCAGTTATTTCCAAACACGATCGTTTTTATCGTTATAAGAAGTTTCGCGAGTCGCGCTAGACGGAATATCATTTGTTAACATCGCGTGGCCAAGAACGGTGGATGGACTAGCGAATAATGACGATTAATTCGGAATGATAATGAAGGGCGAGTGACGGAATTTCGTCTTAATCGAAACCCACGGGCGCGAAGCGCAGCCGGTTACCTTGGCGTGGAAGCAGCTGTTACTAACTCCCGAAATCGTATACCAGGATCACCGCTAACCGCAAGCTAAATCCTTTGAGGGATCAAAAGGACCTTATCCTCCGAGTTGTTGACCTTTGTGACACGATATGGCCCTGCTATTGGATACGGTGGTGTCAGTAACTTCGGCATCGCGTAAGTAATCAACGCGATGCGCATAATGCCGCCTTGTTACAGATTAGTACGCCCGATAGCACTGCGCGTATATAGCCGTCTCAAACGCCAGTGACCATTCGGATGTAGTGTTCGCTTCCGCAAATACACGTGCATATCGTGAATGTATCCGCGTTATCTATAAATGCCGCCATTACGATCGATTCCTCGAATAATCCTTCGTCCGCGACTTCGTTCGATTTTGATAAAAATTCACGTGCCCGAGAATCGGTTCCGGTGACACTGATTAAATCGCGCTTTCATCACTTTATAAAGATAATTACAAAAATGAAGAACGCTATTTTAATTAATAATAACAATAATAATAATAGAAGAGAAGGTGGTATAGCATTAAATAACAAGACACTTTGTTATTGTTTATTATTAAACAAAACAAAATTTTTTAAATCTATTTTAGTTGGGAAGAGGGCGGCTTATCCATGCTTCTTTCCAATTCATTACGCAGTGTCGCCACATTTTTATAAATAACGTCCTAAGTAATAAATATTTTACAATTCTGGGTGTAGAATCGATTGAACAACACTTTGACGAATATAATCAAATTAATAATCAAGAAAATTCAGTTCTCAATTTAAAATATTGATCGTTGACAAATATTGGTTATTGTACAAAATGTAAAAGGAGGCTCTAGTATCACCTTTTCTCCCAATAATAATTACAATCATACATGTAATCATAATAAAATATTACAACTTAGTCCTCTCGAAGAAAATTCATCAAGAATCGTGGCAATAAAAAATTATCGTATTGATCAGGGACGAGCATACCAAAAGCGTCCCGCAAAAGCGAAGAATTAACGATTCCGTCGGGACAGATCGCGAGATTTCAATATAAACCGCGCTGGGATTATCGAACGTATCGCGCGCGCGATAATTATGACAAACGACGTGCCTTGTATCCAACATCGATGTCCGCGTCCGACATCGTCGACAAGCTGGAGCCCGTATATGTCGAAGCGCAGCCCGTTTCGCGCGGCACCCTTGTCCACGGATTTTGCCGATTTATTCGTCCACATTGTTCCCGTTACAAATGACAGACGCGACGGCCGCGCCGGCGAAAGAGACTCGAATTACAAGGTGTCATAAACGCTCTTTGCGGCTCTACGTACATACGTTCGGTTGTACGAGTCGCGACGGTACGAGGGCACGATACTCGCTTAAATCCCGTTAGTCTTCCGCACTCGTACGGACGCTCTTACGCAGCACGATTTTCGCGAAAAGGAGGCAGGGAGAGCTTTCGAGTGGCGCTCGCAACTCGGAAACGAGGAGTGCCGGCACTCCGGCGGCCGACCCGAAAGCACACACTTCCCTTCCATCCTTTCGCTTGGTACACCCGGCTCTTTCCCCGGATGCTTCCTGTACGCTCGCATATATAATTCCCGCTGCTTTCGTTACAACCGCCGGAAGTATTCTCGCCTCGTGCGGCGAGGGAGAGAGAAAAACATGAGAGAGAGAGAGGGAGATCCAGTTCCTCCCTTTCCGATTCGGCGGCACGTCACGTTCACGTCCGTTCGCGTATTTGTCAATGAGCTTAGGTGGTACACGAGCGCGGACCGCGGACGCTGTCACGGAGCAGCGTCGATATGCAATGTGCCTCCAAACGTCGTTAACTTTTTTCTTCGTAATATACGAAGATATATGCACGGCAATATTCTTAATGCAAATTGCTAAATTTCGAAATGATGTATCGAAAGAAAAAATGAAGAGGATTCGTTTCAACACGCGCGCGAGAGTCGTGACTATTTGAGAGAATTCTTAAGTCAATTTTGGGACTGAAAATTTATAATCGGAGGTTCACCACCGAAGAATTAAGGGACTTTTAGCGAATCAAGCGTTGAGTATGCAAATAAGTAATACAATTTCCCCCGTTGGTCTTAGGAGGACTTCGAGAATTTTAATCTGTGGCTTACTTATACTAGGATATTTAATGCTTAGCATTATGAAAATTACGAAAGAAGACGGTGGGGCTTATTAAATTTTACCCAAGGCGAAACGGGCTCCAAATTTGCATGAAACGTGCTAAATTTTAATTCCATTCCGTCGGACTATCGCGTGTCGTCGCATCAATTCACTATTTTCAGAAATATGCATATTTCGATAACGAGACGCAGCTAAATCATTTGACATTTACCAATTAAACGCAATCCCGTCAGGAAAGAGTTTCATTAAAATAAAAATTAATCAAGAGACGTCGTGGTCGCGTTATTTACTTTCACTCAGAGCTCAATCCCTCGAAAGTCTTCATTCTCAGCGAGTTTATGTAATTCCGTCGCTACTGATTTCTCGAAATTGCGGCAACCGCCGCAATTTTCTTGTTTGACCTGCGGTATTTGTTGTTGGAAGGACATCCGACCGGGTCGAGAACATTCTGTATACTCTGCTAAATTGCATGAACAAGCGGAGTCCGAAGGGCCGAGTGTTACCACGAATATGTCACGGTATCACGCTCGAAATCGCAGAATCTCGGGCCATCGTTCCGTTCTTTCGAGTTCTATTTGGGCACACTTTCCATCACGTCGCTGAAAACGTCGAGTATCGCGCAAATTGTACGTAAGATTAGTCCGACTTGTCCTATTAAATTTTCTCGCTGAATTATTCCGAGGAATACGTGGCCGAATTCAGATGTGAACGCGGAGATCAGTTCGCGAAGTGGATTTTTCTCCGGGAACTTTTCCAAAAATAAAAAAACTACTCATTACGTATATATTCCGTCTTGATAAAGCTAATAATTTCGGCTGGTGTGTTTGCAGGCGAGCGCGCGCGATAATAGTCGTGCGATAATTACAGTAACTGCACTTTACCGAAGACAAGAGAAAATAGGTAGACCAGGTAGAACACAATTTGGATTAGAGTTAAAAACTCGCGATCCCGAGAAGGTACAATGCCCGGCCGTAAGAGTAAGTGCTTCCCAGAAACTAAGTTAATTAGTGAGCGAAGTAAAGTTTAGACCGGCGGAATTAAGTGGCCGAGAGAATTCGGCGATCAAAATCCAATTTATTCCGCAGCCGGTAATTATCGCCCGTCGTCGTTATTATTATTATAATCATTATTATACGTCCCTTCGCTCGCGATAACGTCACGTTGATCGCCGAGAGGCGCGACCAGCCGGTCGAACTAGAATCAAACTTCTGACAATGAGACGGCAGCAACGACACACGGCGATGTCGATCGCGCTCATCAAGCCGATTCTTCATTTCACGATTGTCGCACGACGTCGCATCTGTTAACAACAAGCAGCGACTGTCATTGCGGAATCATCGATCAGGGCCGAACACAAGGGAGACGCGACGTCCGAGAGAAACTGCAAACGTTTGCCCTGGACGTTCGACCTGTTTCGAATGGCACCCCGTGCTCTCTCCGAGCTCATATTCGCCGTGATTTATCGTATTCGCATGTGCAACCGCATGTAGACGCGTCACTCCGCGCAGTCGGTGGATCAGATCTGTCTCATAGATCATCGGGCGAACGTATGCGCGCACGCCGAATAACACGGAAGTGAAATAAAATAGAGAGAGGCTCACTAGCTCCCTGAATGACGAAAAAAAGGGGCATCGAATCGTGCACAAACGGAGATCCGCTGCCGTAGTTTCGACGTGTCGCACACATACGTGCGCGCGGCCTGAAAATGCGGGGACGGCGAAGTTAATGCGACAGCGCGGACGATATTTCGACGTGTCTGTTGATGTTTTTTTTTTTTCTTTTTCCCCACGGGACTCTCACGGTTGCGGTCGAACGTTCCTTCTCGCGTGCTTCTATTCCGAGAGCAGCCGTTTCTCGCGATCGTAACGCCCTACAAAGTTTCGTAACTCCGTGCCTAACAGAGAACACATTAGATTTGCGGGAGTTGGCGTACAAACTGTTACGGAAGTCGCGAACTTTTACCGAACCGTAGATACAACGAAATAGCGAAAAATAGTATTTCCTGTTTTTAATGTCGGGATAATAACGGCTTTATTATTGCGAAAGGGTGAAAGAATTTCGATGAATCATTTACGGTCGCGGAAGGCGAATAATTCAATGCGGCACACAATGGTGCGTCGCACTTGGAGGGGCGGAAAAATTGCATATATTCGGACGGAATATTTCTGCCAACAATTGCACTATCTCGTATTTATCATTATGATGTTTGTATTTTAGTATGCTTTTTTTTCCTAGTCTGGCATATTCGGTAAAATGCAAAAGTACTATCTTTTGCCTGCAGAAAGCAGACATCGCTGGCAGAAATTTTATCTTTGCGGTTGAATGCGCGCGCTCGAACTTTGTCGACTATGGAGATCTTCCAGGCGTTCGTTTTCAACAAACTGTTTTTTCTAACATTCCATGAAGTATAAAATTATTGTCATTTGTGTGAACAAACCACCGGGCAGGAATTTTAATTTTAATTACTTCTTGCGCACGCGCAATCTTCACTTTGAACGGAAAGCTTCCGGAACTTGATTGCTATGTAGCTATTTTTTTCTCGACTTTTGATCATTCACGAAATTTAATTATGGTTTAATTTCGTGACACAAGTCGCCGGTTACGTGTCGGGACATTCGTATTGGGTGAAAGCGCGTGTGCTCTCGACGACACACGATATGTCTGTGTGAAGCACGAACGAGCGTTGTAAAGTGCGGAAATGTTATGTAAACTTTAAGACTGGATGAAGAACGCCGTTTACGAGATCAATCTGAGAGAGAACCGAGCTGTCAGGCTAAACACGCGAAACACGAAATACGTGTAACAAAAATGTGTGTCAGGGAATATACACGTGTGCGTTTTCACCTCGCACTTCGAATATAATAATGAATCCTAATTGAAATTTGGTCTTGCAAATTCGCTGACCTTTAATTTATATTAATTATCTGATATTTGCCTATCACTTCCTATCTCCAATTGCGCAAATTGCATAATTATTACATTTCTTATTGCAATTGGAACTTGAAATAAAAGTAGAATATTGAGATAATCGAACATTAAGTAATTTCCATCTATTTTCGAAAAATGCTTATAACACATCACCTAGAATCATTCTAACGTTTTTGGCAGATCCTTCTTCAAACATTCTTAAAATGGAGAAAACGACAGTGAGTAACTATTTTTAGTGTGAAAATAGTCTATATGTAGGGACCCCTAAGTTGAAATTTTGTCTCTACATTAATCCTGCAAATACCGTTGATACTTGAAAAATCCATGAAAAATCTCGAGATATTATATATTGTCTTGCCAGTAGTTATTTATTACCGTTTCCTCCATGTTGAGACTTGGAGAATTATAATATTTATTGAAAATTTATTTAATATTCGATTATTCGCCGTTAAAATCTCTTTTCGTTCGAAATCAATGCGAATTTGCAGCATGCACAACATTATAAGATAACTCTTTATGAGCATTGAATTCAACACTCACCATTTCACGTTGACATTTCCCGACATCCAGCCAGATCCGGTGATGTCCAGTCAGCTCGCACCGCATCGTATCATGTAGCTTCCATCTTGCATCATCCATGTTGATTGAACTCTACACACGCAATGCGGTCAATATTTATATTTAAGCGGCGATATTTATATTTACTAATGAACGCTTCAACGGTATTAATGAAAAATGTTTATTTACTTCAAAACGAAATCTACGAAGCCGATTAACGAGAAATAAAATCGAAGTTGCAATTGGCGGACTTGTGTAAGAAATATTTATTGTGCCACGATCAATTTCAGCATTTTACCAACACCGTGAATCGCGTATAAAAAAAACTTCGGAGTCGCTACCTCTGGCGAATTCATGACGTTTGAACGCACTCGCCGCACAAATCGCGTATAAAAAAAATCGATAGTGAAAAGCATCAATCGGAATCGCCGAACAAAATAGTTACGATTGTATATGTAAAAAATCAGCAAATAAAAACCGATCATAAATTATATCAACGGATCACGGACGAAATAATTGGCCATAGTTGTACAAAAAAGATTCAACTTACAAAATTATGATTTTTGAAATTTTATTACCAATGGGTTAGTCTATACGTCTTTCTATGTAAAACAAAAGAACCCCAAGCCTTATGAACACAACTTGATATTTCTACTTTAGAAATGAAAATGTTAACGATTGTATCGAGTCGCGTGCTGCGCACGGCTTTTCTCACCCAAAAAATAACGCCACTCGAAATGCATTGTTATATACAGAGTGTCTGAAATATTTCTTAGTATGCAAGTGCCGTGGTGTACAGGTAGAACGAATAAAACATGAATAGAAGAATCATGTACTATTTTTGCAAATTTCGCTATAGTTTACAAGGAATTAATTAATTTATATGAGCTAACGAGTGCACGAAAAGTGGTAGACTGGACTCTGTATAAACAAAAATAGCCTATTTCTGAAAATGTTCTAGCAACGATGAGCATCAACCGATATCCAGAGACGAAGTAACACAACGAGTATCAAGCGGCACATAACACAAAGCTATACGCTGAAAAGAAACATGTCTCTCACTATCAATTCATGGTACCCATCGTTGCTAGAAGATTTATGGATGTAAACCATTTTTCTTTATACCGTGTCCGGCCTATCACGTGTTGTTGTTAGCTCATACATATTAATTAATTCCTTATTACCTATTGCGAATTTTATAAAATAGTACATGACTTTTCTGTTGAATTTCACCCGTTCTACCCACACACCACGGGTACCAAAAAAGGTTTCACTCTGTATATTAAGACATAATGGATTAAATTGATATGTACAGAAAATTTGTAAATTTGTTTCCCAAATGCTTGGTCCAAATGAAATTCTTTGGTGCTGCATACGCAGCTTGTTTATTTTTACTAAATTTCAAAATTTTCCAATATTATGTAACATACAATTGTTAGTATACTTGAAAAAAAAAAATGTCTACCCACATATTTATACCCAAGATTTGCATGCAAATCTTTAATGTCAATATATAACATAAACCCGTACAAGATCCGAAACGGTTTACCATTAATCGTTAAAGCCGCGCATTATTAACGCACACAGGTTACCAGAAATAAAAGCGCTGTGAAATCTGGCCGATTACCGATTGCGAATTTACCAGCCGGACATAAGCCGGCATTTTCCATTAGCCTTTCAAGGTTTTGGGGGAATTCGCCGGATCATTGTGGAGCCAAAATTTCCGCATTATCTATACTAGCGCGATTTTGATTTCTATTACGCTGCTGTGGATATTTGCATAAATAACAATGTTAATTATACCTCATTATCAATTATTATCGCATACCCACGTATGTATTGTTTCAACTAATTCGGGCGTCGATCGAATTAGCATTTTGAGGCCTCGGTTATCGCAACTACGTTACGTCCGGAACACCAAAAACACCTGATGTAATAACGCTGCCGTAGAAGCGCGCGCGCGTTTGCGTTCATCGTCACAGATTAAAAGCGCGTCCTGCCGGAGCCCCCGCGGAAGCGACTCGCGACGGATACGTTTGTGAAATTGTCGAAACACGAGAGAACTAATATGTCACCGTAGCCGTAGAGATAGTCGATTGATTCTCGTAGGATGCTCGAATAAACTGCGTCGCGGGAGGAAGAGGATTTCACTCGAGCCGATCGTCCACGTTCCAGTTGTGCCTTTTGATTTCTCCTCTCTGCCGGAAAACTGCGATCTCCTTCTTCCTTTACCTCCTTATCTTTTTTTCTTCCTTCCTGCTGCTCGCTCGTGGGAACGGTGCCTTTCCGCTCCCTCGATATCGTCTTTAAAAGCTCGATTCGCATTCGATAGTAATAACGAGGGCGGAGGGGGACAAGTCATGCGATAGCGGCATTTCTTTCTCTTTGTGTCCCCAAAGCCGTCCTTTTGCTTACCGTATCCTCACATACATATGTGCCGTAATGTGTATGCAATGTGCCCACGATATCTACATCTAATTCAATCGCGCATTCGTGCCCGAAGAAGAAGGAAGCTGGCCGCCCTTCGACGTGCAACGAACGACGTTGCACCTTTTGCTCGCTCGCTCGCACGTACTACACGCTCGTTACGAACGGGCCACAGTCCAGACACGTCTACCGGTCCTCCGTCGCAGACAAGTAAGCTTGTAAAGGGATACCAGGGGAATCCCTTTTAAGATCGATTCAGCTTTCGAGCGTTGCCTTCTGGCTTCTTTCTCCCGCCGCGCAATTCGCCACGAGCATCGTCTCTCTCGAATCGCCCTCTCGGATCGATCCTGTGTCGCTCCCTTTCGTTCGGTCTGTCTCGCTCGATGTCGTTTGGTTCATTCGATACCACCTTCCTCCCGGCTCTATTGCTGCCGCCACAACCCGAGTTCCTTCGGTGGCGATAAACGCGCTTAAATACCGCTCGAATCTCGGCGCAATGTGGAAGTCGCTGAGGTACGATCGCTAAAGAAAACGCCGGTCGGGGCCAACCGGGTGAAATTGGACTGCTCTCTCGGTATCCATGGCTACGTGGAGCTTTACACGAACGTGCACACACGTACGTGTGGCGTATACGTGAGCGCACGTACATGCGCTCAACATCGAGCAGAGAACGCGGTGCTATCCGCGCCACCATCGTGGTCAAGATTTGCATGCATGCTGCGTCAAGATCTTTCGAGGGAACTCGGCCCATCGGGTATCTACCGCCTCTTACGGGAGGAACGAGATAGCGGCGGCGAGGTACGAAAATTTGTCAGATAGCGGGCAAATCGGAGCGCGCCTCGGAATTCCACCGCGCGCCCGGTGTCCATCTGCGGCCGTAACGACGGACGTACGGACGTACGCTCGTCGTTTTCTCGCGGCTGGGAATTTTCCCGGCGATTTTTCCTACCCGTTCTCACCACGAGATTCAACCTGGCCCGTTATAGACGTGGTTTCCGCATCGAAGTTGCCGCTCGAGTACCCGAGTCGAAATTTGATGATACTCGGACGCTCTTCAGGATCATTTTTATCTAAATGGTCTACTTAAGTGCCCTATAGATTAATAAAAACTTATTTTGATGATATTGATACTTTTTCACTTCTCTTTCGAACTCTTAATTTTAGAAATTGAATATTTCTGCTGTCTTTAACAACGTATTTTGACGCGAAAAGAGCGAAAACGAAAAGGGGAAATTTAAGACATCACCAGGGTAAAAAGAAGTAGGTTATAATTATTAGAATCGAAATCGTACCTATTTTGCTATATCAGCTCCTACGATGTTGTACACTGGAAAAAAAAAACATTCGATCACATTTGTCCGGATGATCCAATAAAAAAGCAGCAAATAGATATATATCCGATCAAGTTACGCCTTTATCCGATGAAAATGACAACGGATGTACAAAGGGCGATAACTAACTTTCCGATCGGATATCTATTACTTTATCGGACAATAAAAATAACAATCGGACACATTTAATCGGTCTATCCGGTGGAAATTTGTCTCGGTGTAGAATTAAAAGTCTAACACGGGGCCGAAATTTCGGGTACGTTCGAAGAAACGACATCGTCGTCACGGTGGGATATCGCATTCTGAGCCGTGTTATCGCGATATTCCGCTCGGGAAGCCGAGCTCGCGTGCTATTAGGGCCGGACGCGACATTAGGCCGTTCGGCACGCCGCTAATTAGAACGTGCGCGAGATACAAAAGATTGAGGAGCATTATCGCGGGAAAGAAAGGGAAGGTAGCGCGCAGCTGGCGCGCACGGGAGAGACCGACGAGAGCGGCCGTAATACGGCCGGTTTCGCGAACGACTCGGTTAAAGTCTCGGGCGTAAATGAGTTAACCAACGCGAAGAGCTGGTCGGCGGTTATATTTCATAAGCGAGCGGTTACACCGAAAACCGCGCGCGAGACACTTCAAAGGTGCGCCGGGGAGACTCGAGGGGTAGAATAACCGAGGTCAAAAGTATCCCGTTCCGCGCACCTCCAGCCGTGCAGCGGCACGCCCGTCTGCATAAATTCGAGGGACAAACTGTCGTCGTTGCAGAGGTTTCGCATGGCTACGCCCTTAGATGCAATGCACACCCCGGACTGCAGTCCATTTCGAAGCGTAAGCCCGTGGCGTGTGGCATAGCGGTAGTAGCGGCGACGGTGGTCCTCCTCGTGTGTGTCGGTAGCCCGGGTGCGCGCCCGCCGCTCGCAGTCGTTTTACGTAAATACATGCGACTCGATGCGGCCAAAAGGGGTGGTATGCTAGTGCGTCGCGGGTGCTTGCGCCAATAAGTATACATATATGTGGCCGCTCTTGCATTTCGTCGTCACAGGGTGCCGTAAACCGCGTCGTTCGCCGCGACGATCGTTTTTCCGACTACGTCGACACGTAATCGTTGCCGTCGTCGTTGTTCCGCGACGACCATCCACCCTCCCCTTATCCGTCATTCGCCCGTCGTCTCGGCAGACCCCCGACGAGAGGTTCTTACCAGTCTACTCCGTTAATTAAACCGTGCGCGATGGTTTTAACGTGTATCTCGTATCGGGGCGGCGAGAGCCCGCCCCGATAACGAGGCTAACTCCCGGTGCTTCTCGCGACTACCGCGGGCTGCTCGCAATTCGCTCGCGATTGAAATCAGAAGAAAGGCGAGAAAAACGGCGCTTCGTGCCCGCGCGCGCGCGGATAAAACGATTCTCTCTCTGGGATAATTTTTTGTAGAAATCTCATTTGTCTTGTAGCGAGGAGATTTTTAATCTATTTCCGCCTTGCCGCGGAGATGGTCGTAGTTTCTCCGATACCAATCGGATTGCACGTTCGCGATATCAATCGAACATATTGGTTTTCAGATGCATGCGCCTTCCTCCCCGTCATGGATTCAACAAGTACTGTACGTGCAATTAAATGTGCATTACTGCGAGATTTCATATCTCGCTCGCGTTCACACCGTACGCGGCTATGTAATGGCTTGCGGGTACCCACCCTTCTCCCCTTTCGCCATTGCATTTCTGGTAATCTGCGCCTTGAATAGCGAGGAAAGAAAGAATTCCATTTTCAAATGACGAATAATGAAATGAGAAAATACGGGCCTGTCCCGCAAGAAGCGTAAATCAAGAGCGCGATAGTAATTTGTGATAACCGCGAAGGCGATTTTTCCTTTAACGGTAATTTAAACGCGACCCACTTTGAAAATTAATATCGTAGATTAAGGAAGCTTTAAGAATCGCTTTAAGAATCGCTTCAAGGATCGCTTCAAGATTCAGAAATGCGAAGAGTACATCGAGAACAACAATTTATTTTGCTCGGTCAATTTTTAAATATAGTTCGGACGAGACGGTAATTTGAGGATTTTTACGTAAGCAGTTTTCTCGCTTTTTTATTTCACAGGACAGGCGAGATTTTATATTTCGTTCTTTGTAGGATCTTGAAAAAGCATTACGACGGAGTGGTTAAAGTTTAGATGAAGTACTTTCAAAAGTCCTTTCGTTTCTTTAAAGTGAGGAAAAATGCGACGCCGTCGTTTCGCTAAACGGCACATATAATAGTGCAAATGTCTTCATAATCTTATAAGAAGTATTTTGAATGCGTCCGCTTTAAGTCGGTCGTGAATTTCTCGCTTGATTACTTAACTTAGATTACACGTGGCATTAGTTATATCTATCTTAACCTATATAGGCTTTGTGGGAATGCGGGAATTCCAGAGAATGCGGTTAAGCATGCGAGGCAAACATCGTTAGCGTTTCTACCTCGGCATTCTTGATGTGTGCGAAGTAACTAACGTCTACTCACGTTTTACAACGTTTCTTTTGGATACTTTTTTATTCCGTGAAATATCTACGAAAAATCGATTAGGCCTTAAAACGTAAATTTCCGACAATTATTACAATTGCGATGAATGTCAAAGGAGTTGTAAATTTGTCAATTTCTTTCCTAATTTCTCTGATAAACTATATAGAAATGTTTGCGGACAAATTCATGCGCACGATTATAAATTAAAGCGTTTTGATAATTTTAAAGCTTTGCAGAAGCGAATATCCAAATTGAAATATTTACATAATTCCAAACACACTGACTGGTATAACTTTAATAATATTTTAACGTAAGATTTAATGCGTGCGAAATATTTCACGTAAGAAATTGGAAACTTCCGCAGGAAAGGTGGCAATAAAATCTTGACCAATAAGGAATCAAGCCCTCTTAAAGCGCAAGGATGCACCTGAGAGTGCATCCTTGAAACTTTTGTCGAAAGTAGGCAATTAAAGACTCGAAAAGAAAGTTTCGCGAGATCTCGCAAAACTTACCTTTTATTCGTCGAGTCATGCACTCTCGGTCGAGGAACAAAGTCAACGATATTGCCTGATTTTTGATGTTCTCGTAAGCTCGTGCAGAATTTCAGTCAAAAATCTTTTATCGAGATCCGACGTCGCGCAAGTACACAGAATGTGACTTCGCAAAAATGTGCAAATTGCGCCCGCGTCAAAGCTTTCTTTATAACGCGCGNACGTTGCGCAAGAATGTGACTTTGCAAAAATGTGCAAATTGCGCCCGCGTCTTTCTTTATAACGCACCAAGTAATATTAGAGCGGGTTTTTTCCTCAATAGGACGTACCGACCACATTTAATCTCATAATAGAAAATTTCACGTTAGGTAAACTCAAGCGTTTTTTTAATTTCCCATCGCGCGGGACACATATCGGGAGGGAGAGAAAGAGAGGAGGAGGAGGAGGAGGGAGAGAGAGAGAGACGATATAGCCTTCCCTTTAGACGCTCACAAAGAAAATCCGGGGCGCTTAAATATGACGTAGCGGCCGCCTTCTCATAATCTGTATTCAACCGCTGTAATCACTTTCGCTCACTTCCCTCCAAGATTGAATTTCGCGCCGGTAGCTGTTTAAAAAGCGGAATTTATATTCGGCCGGGTGCACTTACCATGGCAAGGGGATAAGCATCAATGCTACTCGGTCATTAATCATTGGTCGAGATGCTTTTTTGCGCGTGCCGCCGTATATCATACCGGATCGCGCGAATTGCATAATTCCTGCGCTGAGAAAACGTAAAGTCAGCAAGTGCTCCCGTGACGCTTGCACGCCTCCGCCGATATTGTTTGCTCGAGGTAGCGTGAACAGCTTGACGTATCAATTATCGCGCGGATATACTTCTCTATAGACATTCGCGTCGACTCTTTCATTCGCGTGATGTCTTGCGATATAATTTCGCGAGCTGAGCTTTATCCGCGTATCGGATAACTTGATCGCGTTTTCAAGATTAAACAGCATCGCGCTTTATTGAAACATAACTGAATTATACAGTATTTTAACGGATTTTCTTTAATTATTTTCCTTATTATTAAATTATTATATTATTCTGAAGCGACTTCCCGCGAAATATAATTTATATGCAAAATATACGTGTATACATTTAACACAAAAGGAGATGTATTTTAATAATGTAATATATAATATCTAAAACTTGCCGCTTTCAGAATCACAGTAGTTCATTTTTGAACTTCGAAATATTTTCGGTAATACTGAAAGCAATCCCGATCTCGGGGGAACTTATGGATTACGGAATCGATATCGTCGTTGTGATATTCCGTACTATTGTACGGCAGTGGCTTCACTGTGAGATCCTTTCATTAGTTCTGTTTGGCTTCGTTTGATTGACTACGATCACAAGTCACCCTCCTAAGATCGGATTTCACTACAGTGCTGATTGCTATTCGAGACGATTAGCCCGCAAGATTCGGTTGCGTTTCTCTCATAATTATTGTTCAAGGATTCCTCCTTGCTATTGTAAGCATTCTCGGTTTCTATAGGATGTGTCGACAATAGGCTCGCTATATAAAAATTTCGTTTATTCTATCTTGACTATTTCAGTAACTTTGCACAGTGATCGACAAGAAAAATGCATCGCCTATATATTAGGAAAATGTTCGATATAATTTACCATCAATTCAACGGTGAATGTAGTTAAACTTCGCAACAACTATCTTCTCGAAGCACGCCGGCATCAGGTGCGCATATAACACTGCGAACCGGGAATTATGTTATTACTGAGATTATTATCACTTAAGAAACTATTAAGCAAGATTATTAGGGTTTAACTGACGTTCGAATGGAAAGTGGATGCGTGTGTGCGTGTGTGTGCACGCGCGGCGAATTTCATATTTATCGTGGATACATGGATTCTGTCTAACTTTTATCGCCGAAGCGATATTTCGGCAGCGAGGGTCCTTCGCAACTAAACGCGCGTTTCTGGACGATATTCACGATACTGGCGCAATATTCCCGCATCGAAAATCGAAAATTCCTCTTCGGAAGTTCATTCGAGGGAGTCCGCGATATCATCGCGTTTACCGTTCGCTCCGCGCAAAAATTACGTCCCGCGGGATTCCGTCGCGCCGTCGGGGACAATACGTACGAACAAGCAGCGGCTTCTATCGATCTGTCGTCGCCTACGTCGTCGAAAGTTTAGGTAAACTTCTCGCGATTCACTTACAATTCACTCTACCGTACAATTCATTCGAATAACTCACTTTCGACGCCGTCACGTTCCCGGGGACGATAATGATCCATTAAGGAAGCCGGAACTCGGTCATTCCGGCCAATACTTTCGTCGACGGGCTCACTCGTCGCCGCGACTCGAGAACCGATTTCATGCAGGAAAGGAAAAAAAAAACAGGAGCGGGGGAGAAGGTGGAGAATGAGGGAGAGATTGAGGGGGGGGGGGCATTAATCGGAAGAACACGGCGCCGGGAACGAGCGAGTCCTCCGACTTTCCATCGAACTGGAAAACCCTCGTCTTTGTACTTGGCGCAGGACGACGCCGTTGAAGGGCGCGGGGATGACGAAAGGGCGAGGGCGGATGGGGAGAGGGTGGATAGAACGAGCAAGAGTTCGGCCTTCGATTCCGGATGAACGGATCTCGTTGAGAGCAGATTTACATCTCGCCGGCATTTCCCAGCGTCGCCACCCCCGTCGTTCTCATCCCTCGCCGTTCGCGATGCACCTTTTCGCGCTTGACGTTCGGCGGGACGAGCTCACGCTTGATTTGTCGTAGGTGGAGACCGTGAAGTACCCGATGAAGGACGAGGAGGGGCCGCAATTGGGCGAAGTCAGTCTCACCCTGCAACCGTTCCATTACACGAACGGCCAGCTGACTCTACGTTGCACCGCGCATATCCCCGGCATATACTCGGCGGTGAGCGAGCTGCAGCTCGGCGCGGGTGTACGCGAGCCAGTGCCCGAAAGAGGTGAATATAAATTTTATTTCCGCTTGCTCCGTAGCGTACCATAAACCGCCGCTCTCGGACACCCCCGTGTCCTATAAATCCCCCTCGCCGGCCGCGCGACCCCGCTATTCAGCGAGGATTTTCGCGCGACAACGTTATACTATTGCAGGCGAGCCGAGCTAAAATAAAACAAGTCGGTTCGGGCGTAATTGTAAAGAGACAAGAAGACCCGCTCGTTTAATTTGATATCTCAACATTAACGCGAAGTGTACTTTGAGGAGGTGTGCGTCACGTTGTCCCGTGAAATTGGTCAGACCGAACGCGATGATTTAAATCGAGCATCTTCCAGCCCGCGAATGTACTTGAGTTGTTAGAAAAAGCCGAAACGAATCACACACGTAGCAAGTCGATAATCTCTCCCTTTTCCCGAATTGAGTTCAAGCTCAAATAGCTTGGTTATGGTCGATCAGTAGTCAGCTCAGTCAGGTATTCACGTTTCTCACCACTCTATCGCGACTTAACGGATTCGAAGTCAAGTTCAAGTGGCGAGGATTCACGTGAGGAAATTTTTAAACTGCTCGGCGAATCGACGAAAGTAAAATCCAGAAGACGTGCGGAAAGATTCTCGCGAAAAAGAACGCTCGCGACATATGTTCCCGCTTTATCGTAAACGCGAGCGCACGAGCGCATACCTGCCCTTTCGATGACCCGGGCAACCTGTCTGCGATGAAGCAGCGTACGTTGCGGGTAATAGTCGCACGCTCGGGCTATCCGGGCCTGGATTAGTCGGTCGGTCGCACGGACTAATAAATTTCGAGAGCGGGGTCCACCCACTCGAAATCGGTAAGGAAGCCTCCGGTGCATGCCGCGGCCTGCTTCCTGCACGCGACGTCGACGAGATTTAATTGAGCGGCCACGGGTATAACCTACGCTCCCATTACCTTCCGGCCGGCCGACCCCCGTTCTTCCACCCTTTGCCCGCTGCAAACCCCCGCCGGCGCTTCAACTTTCGTCGCCCCGAACGGTGTGTATGTGCAGGGTCGGAGGCGCGCCGATGATCCCCGCGTTCTCTTCTGTGGATGTTGCCCGCACCAGCTCCGTCCGGAACAGAAATGGTCAACGCGACCATTACACGTCATTGCACATAAGCATTATGAAATATTTCCGCACGTCGGATTAAAATTATTGCAAATCTGGAAAAGGGGAAATTACCGATGTGATATTCATTTCGACTTTTTATGCTCACAAGCGCGGTATGAAATATCGCGAGCTCGTGTATCGTTTTAATTGTTCTCCAGCCTTCATTTGCACATATAGAATGTTCAGAAAAACCATTCAATATTTATATGGTAGATAGGTTGCACATGCGTAGAAACCAGTAAGTCAATCATGATGCTAACATAGACAAATATTTATATCTCAGAAACGGTTCAGCTTTTGTTTACTAAGGTTTTTTTACTCAGTATAGCGTGTACTATCTGCCATATAAATATTGGATGGTTTTCTTTGAATACCCTGTATAATTATAAAAACAAATTTTAAGTCACACATACACACACAAATACACACACGCGCACGGGCATAATAATCGCTTCCAATGATCCTTACAAAAGAAACAGACGATTCTTAATGCCATTTCAAATTTTGATCCTGCCAATCTGAAGGGGAACAGTAATTGTCTTGTGAAGTTACAATCGTCCTGTGCACGCAGTTTGAATTCGTCGAATTTTGTCGCGACGGACAAGCCACATTTTGTAATTTCGACAAGTCCCATTTTGTTGCTGTCGCGCGGGTACGTACTTCGTTAATCCTGTACCACAGCCGAGCACTAGTTTTAGAACCTAGCTTTGAAACTGCAACTGTGTGTGTCAATAGATTACACACGGATGTGACGGCAGCTACTAGCGCGTCCCTGTTGGCAACCCCAATTTTATGATCGCGTTCGTACCCCGCGGAATCGAAAAGTATCGTGCGCCGATAATCTATATCCTGGTGTTTTGAATCTGGCCCTCCAATGGATTCCGCTCGAAATACGGGTGATTGGATACTTCCGTCCGTTCGACGGCCGGGAAAATATCCAGTGGGTTTTGCGTATTGTGCAACTCGTTCTGGGAAAACACGACAAGCGCATAAGCGCCATTGTGCCTTTTTTGTCTGTTTCATATCTTGCCTGATGATACGGTATTCCTTGTGCTTCCCTGCCCTCTAACCCATTGAAAAAACGCGGTTTTATGGTTCTGTTGTTCCCGATTCCCGTATGATATTGAAGGTTATTGTTTAATAAATCCATTTTTCTACATTCCTCAGACAAACAATATTGAAATAGGGTCGCTACAAAGGACGAAATCCAATTTTTCCCCCTTTACGCTGCTCCGCCCTTTAGATTAAATTTGCTTTAATTTTCTATTTCCTTTCTGGGTATTTCCACACTTTACAAATAGTAAAATAAAAATTCACTCACTGTTTATTCCAAGAAATATGCTTAGAAATTCGTAAAAATGACCAAGACTCAGCGGTCCGCATTCGAGTTAGCACAGAAAAATCCGAGGAGAACTTGGCATCAAAGCGATCGGCTAGTCCGAGCGCGAAAGGTAGCGCGTGAAAGCCAGGAGACACTCGATATAAGTTTCAGAAATCTCGTTTTTACGGTGTCGACGCGCGTTTTGATGCACGAGAAAGTATCAAATGTTTGCGCCCGGGTGTGTAATACAGCGGATGAACGCTACCATGGACTTTTCGGCGATTTTCTCGCGCTTCAACGGAAATTTAATATGCGAAGCGGGTGCAAAGTAGATGGATGACTCGAAGAAACGGTTGGCAGGTGTGTCGTGGACCGGCGAGGAATGTTTATGAATTCGCCGACACGGAAGCGTTCCTGGAAAACTTCTTATCGCAACGTCGGACACATTGTCGGCGAGCACCGACGACACGTGCGGCGCGTATGTGCCGCTTTAATACGTCGGACTGATAAACTCGCGTTATTTCGATATAGCCAATCAACTATGCAGCGGTAAACCAGAGTTATTCCGGGATAGGTAATCAACTATGCGGCGGTAAACCGAGATATCACGCATAATACGAAGCTGAAGTGCGCGATATTACGGCATCCATTGTTAACGGCACAATGTACGTCGCGTCGTAAGTTATAATGTTCCTCGTTTCTTAGCGATCCTCGTCCTCCCCGCACCCCTTCCTGCCCCCTCCCGCCCGCCGAAGTGTTTCGCGCGAGTACAGTTCTAAACGAGCCGCGGATCCATTAGTCATCGCGCGCTGATAAATTCCATCGTCGCTATCGATAAAACATTTTGACGCACAATGCGGGGGTAATCCCGTTTCCCCGGGACCGTCGAACTGGCACGTACAATTCGCACATTCGCAAATTGTGAAAATAAAGAAAAACCGTTTGCGCGCGGAAACGAAATTAACGTGAATGTCCAATCCCATGTACACCCCCGGCTTGACCGGTTGCCAGCGTGAATTTAATAAATCGCGGCGAAACGCGGATTAACGGAACCGTATAAAAACTTCGATTTTAGCGCGCGGCCGGCATTTATCAAGGGCATACACGCGCGCATAACTCCGGCGGCACTGTAATCACTTCTACACCACGCCACGCATTAGCCCCCTTGACATTTTTCGCTAAATGTTGTTCTGCCGCTCCNNNNCCCCCCCCTCCCCCCGCTCTCCTTCTCATTTATTTTCTTTCCCCCTCTATTGTTGAGCCACCGAAGCTCGAATTGTCTCGCATTTATTTATTTTGCAAAAAAAAAAAAGCAAAGGTAAAAAGACCGGCGGCCTGTATTCCGGCCGAAAGCGGGACGTTCATTTTATTTTCACAATGACATTTGCCCGATAACATTTAATAAGCGGCGGTCGCATGCAGCACCCGGCACTCTATAAAAGACTGTGGCGTTTACGGGAAATAAAAGCGACCGCAAAAATAGTATTTTCCGTTACGCTCGTTTTTTCGCAATGCACTCGTGTGTCCTTTATGGAACATCCGATTCATATGTGGCATTAATTTAACAATACGCGATATGATAAAAACGACATTCACCTTGCGTGACGTTGCCGATTCCACATATGACGTCATCTCTCGCTGCGATTGCATTTCTGGATTCACGTCGGGAGAGCTCGCTCATTGTTATCGGCAGCGCAGTTTCGAATATCTCTTCGGGTCTTGTTATACTTTCCGGAGACATCGCAAATAATATTTAAATTAATTGGCGCACGTTAGCACGCGCGCCCACACACACATCTCCCCGCTCGTGTATTCACGTCCGAACGTCGCGCGATCTTTCTGCATTATATATATTAAACGAGATACACATATTATAGCGACGTACAAAATAAACAAAATATAAAATTGATGTGCTGTATAAAATTAATATCTAAAATTAATATTTCTCTATTCGGCGGAATAATATGAAATATCTGTATTTAACGTAAACGCGGACGCGGCGATACGTGTGCACGCGCGGAAAGTACATCGGTGTGAGCAAATATATAAACGATAAAAGTGCGCATTTAAAGCGGAGGTTGAAACCGCTATAATTTCGATGTGGGTTCGTATACTTCGATGTTGCAGATACACAAGAAGTCATTCGCGCGCCAATGGGACCCGGGATGTTCGGTGTAAGGCCCGTTTTGCCCGTACACACAGCATCGGGAATTAACTTGTCGAATTGATATTGCGCGCGCGATTTCGCAAACAGCCGGCATAAAAGCTGCCGGCGATACCGCAAACTTTACCCGCGTCTTGATAACCCATCAATACGTCGGTAGATACACTCGGATAATTAATCAACGTACATGACGAAGGATCGAATTGACACAGATTGGTCGGAATGAAAATAAAATACCCTCGACAGCTGAGAAATAACACGCACGGTACAAATCGATCCACGTCACTCATTTCATTCGCGTTCAGGCATCGGCTTGTGCTCGAGGGCGCGCAATCGCCGAATCGGGAAACGCATTCGTTCCGGAATAACGTCGTATAACGTCGTAACGCGAGATTGTCTTTCCTACTACAGGGGGAGTTCGCCCTACGTGGAAAAACTCACGTCGTGTACGCGGAAGTTTAACGGCGGGCTGCCGCGAAATTCACGTGGATTTCATACGTACGCCCATCCACCTTTCGCTCCCCTCTCTTCCTTTTGCACCTCTCCCCCCCTGTCTCTATACCACACACATATATAAGCGGATGGTGCGAGGCACGAAAGATTCGGTGCCTCGTTGGAGAAACTTGCCCGAGAGGAAACGTCGGTTCTCGCGGTGAAACTTCGGCTCTTCTGTCTCGCAATCCTACCTTCTCGCTCCTCCACGTCCCGCCACCCCGTCTCTCCTTTCTCACGACATCCTTCTGAGCCCGCCACGCATCCTCTCTCTGTCTCCCCCATCCTGCAGCTTCGCGAATTACCCGAGTCCCGGGACGCTAATCTCGCGTGTACGACGACGAACGAGGCAAGAAGAAAGGGATTTGAACGTCTTTGGGCCGGAGGGACGCCATTTCTCCCGCAGCCGAAGGTTAACGCGCGACGTGCATATTTTGCGTTTGAGTGCGCGCGCGGAAATACGCATACGTCGGCTTGAGGCAACGCGGACAAAATTAGAAATAATTTTCATGCAGTTGCAACGCGAATTCATTTTATTCCCCTGGATACTTCATTAATTCGGCCGCTTAATCAAATCCCATTAACGTTACAAAACTCTCTTGTGTGTACATAGAGGAGAGGGAAATTTACATTTAAAAATTACTATGACTATCCGACGCGTAATTAATTTTATTATTCAGCGTGCATCGTGCGATAGAGTCGTCGTTTATCATACATAAAAATTTCTCGAATAGATATTGTCGCGTCATATCCGCGCGTTCCTGTACAGCAGCATTTCCCGGTCGGCCTAATTATTTTTCATGTTTTCAGTAAAATTACGTCATAATATATCTCTGACATTAAAAGCTTTTTTATATACATATTTCTGGACTAACTATGGCTCGTCCGCTTTTCCGCCTAATTTTTCGATTGTTTCCGCTCGAAACCAGCTCTCACGGGCACGAGAGCGAATACGTGCAATTAAAACGCTTTGAAGCATAATGTTAAATCCATTATGCGACGCAGCTCTGATCTGTCCTAAAAGTATTTAAACTAAATTTAAGCGTAATTCGATCTGTAACATTCATTTTCGGAGTTAATATTAAAAAAATATATATTTCGGTAATAACCATCGAGGCATTTGCAATTCATCGAGCCCATGCGTAATAATCGACACATACGACATCGTAAGACCTTATACGGAAAAAAGCGAGATTTCGTCGTCTATCTGCATTCTTCCAAACTCTCGAGCTTTAATCCCTTATCGGCACACATACTCTCATCATTCCGGAGCCCGATATTCCGGTCCCGCATTTGTCGCGATTGCCCATTTTCCGACACACTGTACACATACCGCGCGCGTAATTTCGCATCGGTCGAGCTCGGTAGCGCAGATTCGTGGTAGCGCGCGCAGGTATCCCGACGTGTCTTAAGAGTGGCTGTTATCAAAGCTTTGCATACCCGATTATTCGGCCCTTCTTGCTTCCGCGTAAACTACAGGGCGGAGAAAACGCGCGACGCTCCCCCGATCGACTAACACCCTAGGAGGCGACGCTTATCGGCTGCTCGGCTTCGCGCACAGTAGACACAGCCAGCTCTCGTCAGCCAGATAGGGAAATATCCCGACGCGCGCTCGCTCGCTCGTTCGCTTGCGCAACCAGCATCTGCACGAAAGCTCGAGGGTGATTGATCACTGACGCCCGGTAGCGTGATTGTTGAAAGTGTCACGCAGCTGATCGCGCGATTACTAATTCAGATAATTCCCCAATTTGAGTAATTCCTTCTTTCGCGGTAGCTTACAAGTAAAAGTACCAATACCCGGACACGTGCCTAAACCTGGACATTTGCATTATTTTGGCTTTTAAATACGAATATTTAAATGTAGAACTTTACTTTCAACATAGAACATATGTATATATTAAATATATGTATCACATATATTCATAGTCGAAAGTTTAGATATTCGTAGGTAAAAATCAAAACAGTAAGAACGTGAGTCCAAGTTTAAATTCATGTCGGATATTCGTACTTTTACCTTAAAGCTTCTTTTGTTTCCGCGTCTCTTGTTTTCTAGGAAAAATTTTTAAGATTTTTGGAAAAAAAAACGGGAGCATTAATAACGCTTTGCCGAAGCGTATCGTTTCTTAAATACGTCACATACGGCATCCTGTAAGAAATGTGGGAAAGAATTTCCGAAGCGCACTAAATCTCGTTTTGGAGATCCGAGGATAAGCCATTTCTAGGCCGCCGCAAATCCGTAAAACTCTGCCACTCAAAGCAGCCGAGCAGCGCTTAATGGACGATACCACGAGCAAAGAACGGATACAACGCCGCGAAACGTTGTGGGGAGCTGCGGAAAATTTTAGCGTTGCGTCGAACCGGGATTCTGTTCCCGGGTTGTGTGCGAGCGCGTCTTCGGGGTGCCTGAAATTTATTGGTTTATGTCGAACTCCGCCGAGTTTCTGATTACTTGTGAATATCCGATTAGTTTCGAGCGCCGGAAAATAAATGGATTACCACTAGATATGGAAAATGTCCGCTTTTCGATTTGAACTTATCCCTCGCGTAAATAAGTTGGCGGAGTGGTTTACCCTTGCAAACTTGGAAATTATTACGCTACATCGATCTTCTATTTTTGCTCTTTCTCAAATATAGCATTGCGTTTGCCAAGTACGATATTAATTTTTTATAAAATATTTCATTATTATTTTCATCATTCTATCGTGTATTATTTCCTTATAAGTTGCTCCACATATGGCGGTTTACAATTAAAATTGGAAAATCAATTTGAATCTAATTAATATACGTTAAATTAATTTCAGTGACTTATTTAATTGTAACCTAATTCGAGCAAATATCTCTTATGATAACTCGTCGTGAATCTTGTAATTAAGCAATTTTTATGATTCGCGTATAAAATAACGCATGCGAGCTAAGATGTGTAAACATTAGCGAACAGAAATTTCACGCAGTTAGCTGTGTACGTCTTAGGAATAACTTTCGGCAACTATTCCGTCGCGCCGGAATCCGTATGCACGCGAGCGACAAACCATACGCACAATGGTAACGCACTTTGGCTGTACTCTAAGTAAATCGTTTCCCCGAAACTTTCTGAGGACTCATGTCGCGAACTCACGAGCACTGGCTCATGAAGTTGGTTGGAGAGTTTTTACATCAAGAACCCTCCGGATTTTCGCCGCGGTTTAGACCTCCGCGCACTCTTCCGACCGTGCGGACGCTTCAATCCCTCTCAAAGGCTCTTACCGAAAATCCATGAATGAAGCCTTATAAGCCGTTCTTACGCACACATCGCGTTTATACACGAGAAAAATCTGACTGCGCGTTTACGAACTTTGCGAAAGTTGTCTCGCCGCACGACGACTCGCTTCGCGACTACATTCTCGCCCAAGTGCTACAAGTTTGGCGCGACTCTAAAAACTCAAGTGACCTTTACCGTATTCGCTGCATTTGCATGAAATTAAGACACGCAGAAAGCATGTCAGCGTCTCTCTCTCTCTCTCTTTCTATATATATATATTCATTTTTAACATATCAGACTTATAAGCGCCCATCGTTAACTCTCTGCGTTGGAATCACGTCTACCAGACATCCAATTGTTATACTGTTTACGAGGCAAAATCATCAATCACGTCTCAGGCACACAATATAATGTATGCTTCCGTTCTCTCTGAGCGTCAACTTACATAGACGCATATGTCCCACGCGAACATCAATTAAATGCCAGCGCAATAGGTTAATCCCTGTGAATCTATTTTGAACAATCTCGAATTGTCAAAATTTACGCGCTGCGCACGGTGACCTTTTCTCGTTAGAAATCAATGGGATTTATGTCGGAACATGCACTATGTAATTTGACGTTTTGTGAGCGTTCAGATTATACGCTCGTCATTTCACGTTGACATCCAACGACGTCCAGCCGTCCAGGTCTGCCGATGAAACCGACCGCTATGTCCCAACTGCGTCGCTCCGCGATCCGTCCAACGTCCTCAGCGTCCAGCCTCCGTAGCCTCCAACCGTCGTTCCACGTCGATTGCTCTTCACTCACTTCACCGCATCGCACTCACGAGTGCGATCATTTGAACGGCACTTAACGATTTGACGAGTTAACGCTCGAAAACGATTTTAAGCGGCTCAAAACGATTAAGCGATTAAAAGGCATGCGATAAATGCGAAAGTATAATCGAGAATCGCGCGTGTGAAAATCGTGAACTGAAAGTCATGATACTTTTATAAAATCGAACGATAAAGAGGAAATAATCCGTTTCGTAGACACGGATTTTGTCGAAAAAAAAAAAACAAGTTTCTTCTTCCGTGAGAATTAAAATTTTCATGGAAAAAGAAACTCGTTTTTTCCGACAAAGTCTGTTATTAATCGCGGGTGAAGAAAATAATCGCGAATTTTACATGTGGTCGTATAATGCTGATGCGCATTTTGTGCTGCTCGAAAAATTAAGGAATCACGTTAAATAAATTGTTTCGTTAAATATTTTATATCTCAAATTAAATATGATAAATGCCAAAACATTTCTATAAATAAACTCACTACAGATTGAGAAATAAAAAAAAAATATTAAAAGCAAATATATCCTTAAGAAAAATGTATGCAACAGTTCAATTATCTATAAATAATATTGTTATTTAAAGAAAGAATCCCCTGATTGTTTATAATGTATTTTGTTGGACGACACAAAACATACATGTAAAAATCTACAATTAAACCGCATTAATCGACGAGATTTTAATCCTTAAAAGTTTTATTAGATTAAAAGTCCTAACCCTTTTACAAACCTTCCTTAAAAGTTTTATTAGATTAAAAGTCCTAACCCTTTTACAAACCTTCACAACTTTAAAGATCTTTAAGTTACTTTTTGTACTTATTTTTCTGACTTACCGAAGCATCGGAAACTCAGAATCTGCCACATTCCGCTGCGTTTCTGAAACGAAAAAATATAATTTCACTAATTAGATACGAGGATTGACAACTTCGTAAGAAAATTCGTAGATATGAGCATATTTGGATTTTAGCGATCATTGAAACTCGATGGTTTCGGTCCGGACAACTATGTTCCAGTTTTTTATCGCAAAAATTTAAATGCTAGATAAGAGAAAGTCTGTAAACCTACCCTGTACCGTTATCCATGTCCACCTAAATTACACCCCGGGGAATCGCACCCTCCATGTGGCCGCAAGCTCTAGCAGATCTGTAGCAAAAAGTGAGTTTCCTGATTAGTTTTATGTCAATAGTTGCCACAGCGTGTCAAAAATACATTTAGATTTTTTAGTGTAAGAGATTACAATCGAAAGAAGTCTCGAAATTTTATCAAGGAAACGTCAATTCGGACAAAATGGCCGAAACGATACGCGATTGAAAATTTCCAATATATTTTATATCGGTATTTCATATAGAATATATTTAAATTTATATTATAAAGGCACAGCACGCACACGGCACGCGCGGCAACACGTCGATGCAGATCATGAGATTGTTCGTCGCGTTTTACGTACAGGCGAAATATTCCAAAAGTAATATCAACGATTGCCATCGGCCGCTATCGGGGAATCCGAGCGCTCGCGATTTCGCAATCGTTCGCAAAACTCTCGTACATTTTGGGATAAATTTGATAGGAGCGCGGACTAGAGGGGAGCGTACATCGTAAACCCCGACGATTGATAAGCGACCAAAGGATTTCGGCCCTCCTCAATTTTCAAACCTGTCGGAGCTTATTCCACTTTAGTCCCTTTACCGTCGAACTCCCCCCCTCCCTCTACAATCCCGCTTCCACCCCTGCTCACCCTACGTGCGCACGGGCGCGCTGCCGCGCCGTTACAGGAATTCGTTCGCTTCTGCGCCCGTAGTAATTTCATTTCGTTCACACCGGGCTTTCCGCGAGCGGCTGGCTGGTTGCTTGATTCGTACGTATTACTCCCTGGGCCGTGGTCGACAGAATTGTTTTTAGGAAATTGACTTTTCCACCCGACAGAAGGAACAATGCCCCGCGGAGGAAAATCCACTGACGTTCCATTTAATGGCGCGCGGGCGGTCCCCTCGCGCGCCGCCCGGAGTTTCCATTCCGAAAGGGATTTTCAACAGTTGACACGCCTCGCCCTGCCAGGCGAGGTTTAATCTTACGCGGGCCCGGAGAAAAATGTCGTTTTACGCGACATCGCTCCCCGATAATCTATCGCTCCGACCCATAAAATATATAGTCCCTATACATTTGGCTCGCGAGCTGACAAGGAAACTCGGAAGTCGTAACAATTGAGGGGACCAATCGCGGGAAGTAATTGGATAAAGGTGATATGTCTCGCGAGAAAATGAAACGTCGAGCAAAAATACCGTGGAAATCTTTTTATCGGAGCTTTCTCCCAAATCGTGCTACCTTGCTTTTACAGATAGATTCGTATCGATATCGGTCGTTTAATCTGCGCCAGGTGACATTATACAGAAGCGTCTCGTTCGTTCCTCGCGTAAAGTGCTTTTTTGTCAAAGAATGCAACGCGCTGTTTTCCCGAGCCGAAATTTTAGTCCTGTATTGAACTTGTGATTCTACAATATATAAAGAGCTAGGATAGCAAAATAGGTTCAATTTCAATTGTAATAATATAATATTACCCTTATTTCGACTCTGACGATGTCTGAAATTTCCGTTTTCGCTGTTTTGGCGTTAAAATAAGTTGTTGAAGGTAGCATTAAAATACAATCTGTAGAATTAAAGGTTCAAGAGAGAAGTTTAAAAGTGTCGGTATCGTCAAAGTTTTTTATCAAGGTTTTTATTAGTCTATAGGCCGTCTAAGTAGGTGCAAACTATCTTTAAGGGGATACTGCTGAACTCGACGGGAAAGTGCTCTCATCTAAGTGGAATTAAAAATCTCGATAAATTCTTGACATTTGAATATAATATGGGAGCAATAATGTTTAAACGAGAATGCGAGAGGATATAGAAGTATATGAAAGAGTAAGTCATTACCGTTACTATATATTATACTACGCAACGACAGCGTAACGGTAATGGCACTGTCGTTAAAAGTTACGAAATAGGCCTACCGATCGACTCGGGGAGACATCGTCGAAGGCATCGCCGTATCGATCGTACCGCCGGCGCCGCACGTGGACACTCGGTGATTATAATAATACTCGCGCGTGACACATCTGTCAAAACACCGGAGCCGTGCCCGATACCCTATGCACTTAGCTTTCATACGCGTTATATTCACACGTGCCGATAACGCGTGCGCTCGCGTCGTGGGTGTGCAAACAGAACTAAAATCAACTGATTATCGCCGTCGCGTTTCTCGATGAATTTGATATCTATTCATCAGATTTGCCGCACCATTTCGACCGACGGGGAACATGTGTAGCGTCGTTATCGACGCCGCTATTGATTAGAGGCGTGTCGATTCGGAACGTCGCTCTGCATAATGACGACGTTTTAACGAGACGAAATGCACGTGGAACGTGTTTACTGCCGGTAATCAACCGCGTATCGGCTGCACATTTATACGAATATATTTTTCTTCGGTCTCTCATCCCCTCCCGTTAAGCGACGAGCGCGCGCGGATTTGGCGTTTAAATCGTTTAACGTAAAGAATCCGCTAAAAAATAAAGTTTCAACCGGTACGACCGGTCGATACGTGCCATCGTTCTGTGCAAATAGAGGCCGCGCAGCGCATACAAATTCTACGCCGCCAAGATACTGGAAATTCGAATGCAGCGCGCAGAGTGCGCGGCGAAATGTGCAACTTGGAAAAGCTTTTCCTCTTTTATTGGATATATTTCCTTTTTTTTTATTTTACAGCGCGATGAATAATAAGAGCCGTGATATTTTTGCACACGTTCTTTTAATATTAAGTTGTCGGAGGGAGAACGCCGGGCAAGGGTGCCCGTTAAAGGCGATAATGTTTTGTATCTCACCTTATTGTCGCGCATTTTCCAATTTCTTTTGCAATCAGACGTCGTATTATCGTACGAGAATTCCTTATTTCTTTTGATATTCGCGTCGACATAGCGGTGTCCGACGAAATCAGAATGTCACGAAAACTGCATGCTGCGGAATTAAAGCTCCGAAGAAACATTTATCGTAACACCGCGCAAACGAGCGACCCTGATACAATAGTGAAGATTCATTCTTCAAATCATTCACTGATAGATCCGATTTAATTATATAAATTCACTGGCCGATTAATCATATAACACACACGTGCCAAGATCACGACGCGTCTCTTGAGATGCCGGAGGCGAGACTCGCGCGACTGTCGCTAAATTACGGGAAATAATAAGATCTTTCCAACGTTTGTTGCAGTGACCTCAGAAAACGGAAGTGGCACGCATACAACAATGACCTTTGTGACAATACTCTGCCTGGGCATGCTCCATCTGCTTCTGAGATAGTCACGATACGCCTGAGACCACGAGAAGGGAGCTCACGGGCGTCGCATGATAAATAGCACACTAGTCAGCGGGAGGGCCTGGAGGAGGAGGAGACGACGGAGGGAGAGTTTGAGGACCGCGTATGGACGGCGCAGAAACAAACGATATTGTTAAAACCGATATGACTACTTTAAGTCTCTCTCTCTCTTTCTCTCTCTTTCTTTTTTTCTTTTCTCTCTTTCTTCGTCTAGTGCATCGAGTTCTACATTTCTTCGGGGCGAGTGTAGGGTCGTGAATTCCGCGTGTTTGAATCCCACACCTCGGCCCCCATTTGCGCTCGTTACTGCCATCGATCGTTGACAGCAGCACGACGGGTACCAGGTTGCGGCTGGTGAAACCGTTTTTTGGGAGTACACGAGTACATTGCCACTGTGATTAGAATCAAAAGAACACGACATTTAACATTTGATACTTCCGCCGACCAAGATCGTGGATTGTTGTACCGTTATACTTTACAATTGCCGTTTCCTTTGTATAGCTCGTTATTTTGTAAGACTCCCGGTTTACATGCGGATCGTTTCTCGTTTGTCTTTTCGACGTACACGGACAAACAGGGAGGGACGGAGAGAGAAAGAGAGAGAGAGGAAGAAAGAGAAAAGGAGGGAGAGAAAGGACGACGAGCGCGCGTTGCCAGTCAAGGGTTAACGCGCGTCCCGGATTGGACCGCGCCCGGTGGAGAGATAGGTAATCGGATGAAGCATCGCTGCAACCTAAATCCGCCGAATTTGGGAGGATCCGCTGCGACGCGCTTCACGTCACCGGAGAATCGAAAACGGAGAAGAGCGTAGCCAATTAGTCGCGTGCCATTACTGTCACAACGCTCAATTTGACGTACGACGAGTAATGAACAAAAGGGACGCGTTCTCGAGGCCGGAGGAAAGCGACTGCGAGAAAAAGAGGGCAAGGGACAGGACTTTGAAGTCGAATGCACGTATACGTCTATAGGTGCTTGTACACAGTTCGCCTCCGAAGGATTTGCGATCCTTGCCACGATGAACAGAAAAAGGGAGAAAGAGGCGCGTGTACATGGGTGTGAGTGAGTGTGTGTTTGTTTGCGCGCGTATATGTGCGCGCGAGTGAGCGAAAGAAAGGAGGAGAGAGAAAGGACAGAGCGAGGGAGTGAGAGACGTTCTCTCCGCTACACCGCTGATGAGAGAGAGAGAGAGAGAGAGAGAACCGAGCAGGAGCCACGGTAAGATCGCACAAAGCAGGAGGAACGGATAAAGCGGTGCGAAAAGTTTTCGCATACCGGCCAAGGAGGAAAAAGAGAGAAAGAGAAGCTGCATCCGTCGCACGACCTTCTCGTACTACCACCACCACTGCCATCGCTCCGGTAACAACGCGCGCTCGAATATCTCCCCGTTGCACCCGGCAAAGACGAATGCCATCGTACGCGATTCGAGTCCATTCGTCCATTGTCCAAACGCCCGGGCTCGCTCGCGTACGCGGATCAATGTCGCGAATTTCGAAGCGGAGGGTGCCGTGCGAACACACACACACACTCTCTCTCTCTCTCGGGTCAGAGCGCGTGGTGGCTGACTCTTCCTTTTTTACTCCGCGCATTCTCGTTTTTCGCATTTTACATGCGGGAGAACGACGTGGCTACTGCCGCCGCTGCCGTGGGCCGCTGCGGGCGAACGCAGCCGTAGACGGCGCACGTATGTACTTACGCCGACCGTTATTGCCCGACCGCGTGCGGTCGGCTCCCTAACGAGTTTGTTGCTTGATCGGTCGCTCTTTAACGGCGCCGAGAAAGAGAGAAAAAGAGAGGGAAAGAGAGAGAGGCCTGTTTCTCTCTTTCTCTAGCCCCCTTTTCCCCCTTTTGTCCTTTTTCTCACTTCACATCTCGCGACACGATACATGTCTCTTCTCTCGCCGCTTTATCGCTCTCCTTCGTGGACTCCTTCCGAAAGGTAACGTTTAAACTGGACGACACGTTCCTCCGATCGTTCGTGTCGTATCGAGTTCTAGGTGAGTATCGTCACTTTCTCTCACTCTCTCTCTCTCTCTCTCTCTCTTTCTTTCTCTCCCTCTCTTTCTCTCTGCAGGCATACGACGTCGTCGGCCGTATAATCTAGAGGAGGGCCCGTTTCGAGATCGATTTATCGGAGGAGATTGAGGAGAAAACCGCCGTTGGGAAAAGGCGGCACGAACGTTGCGTTTTTCATTCTTCTCCCGCCCACTGCCTCTTTATTAAACGGACGATAAAGCCCGCAGACGATTCCGCGCGTCTATAAGCCGGTTATATACGCGCAGCTTGTTCCTTCATCCTGAGCACACACAGGAATCGCCGTATTGTCCCTTTTCCCCTTCCTCCATCCTTGCGCAGGACGTCCCACCCTTCTTACGTTTTCACCGCGCGCGCACACACATACGGCGTTTGGCACGAGCTCACGAGAACTTGCGAATCTCGTCGGACGCGTAACGCGCAGCGTACGCGTGAAACCGCACGGAAGTTCGCGAAAGAGACGCGCCCGGACCGTCTCCTATTTTCCGCGCGAATGGATTCGTCGCGTCTCCGGCGCGGCTAAATCGCGCAAAGTCGAATTGTGAAAGTCGGTGTCGATCGTGCTGATATAATTCGCGCAACCCACGAAACGAAAGATCGGCCAGTCCCGATAGTCTCGGACGAAAAATGCGCTCTCCGAAAGTCGTAGGATTGTTAATTTATAGCGATGACCGTGAACGTTAAGTTTTAAAGGTAGAAGCAGAGTGATTACGTAAGGTTTTTACGATCATATTATCGAGATTTGATTTGTTACACGTAGATCCGCGAAGTGATTTCTTCTCACTTTCATTTTTCTTTCATTTCTTTTTTAATTTACAGGGACAGAACGAGGAGAAATATTACCGTGCGAACGAGTGCATGAATTATACCACCGTGTAATTTCGTGAAAGTTTCAGTTTCAGGGATGAAATGTGGCGGCGACGGGGTGATTCCCTGGCGAACGGTTAACCTTCGCGCGCTTTAGGTGAAGCTCGTTTTTGTAAGTGGGTAGATGAGATAAAGGATTCGTTACTAATAGTTTATCGAGGTCCCCAAACAAGTAAAGATAACCTCTCCGAGATGAAATCAAACTTATCGCAATCGGATATAACATAAACTCACAGATTTTAGAGATACGGTACAGATAGAAATATATTTCATTAAGCCGAACTCTTTTCTCAATTCTACTTAAGTTTTAAGTCTTTAGTTTTAAGATCCGCTACGAGTCGTCACATTATTGTTTTTTAAGTATTATACTACATTTTTCGTTAATGTAAATACTTATTTTTACGAAGCATAATAAACTATTGCATGAACCATTGTCTCTAGTTTTTTCTTTCAATGATGTTGATCACCCCCGCGCTCCGCTGACGGCTGCTTTATTTTCCGGCAGTTTTCCGCATGCTGTTGGAACTTTGTTTGCGCAGATCTGCGACGATCTTTCTTTCTTACATCATAGATTCAAAAGGCGAAGACGGTCGCGATGCCGTGAACCACTTCGTGCGAGCGAATGCCGTTAACATAGTCTTGCAAAACCCTCATCTACAAGAACCGTGCGGAATCTCGCGTAGATGAAGCGATTACCTTGAGAGTTTGCGTTTCGGGTAGAACTCGTTTTTGTAAATAGCGGGCTGAGATCAAATCGAATACCTCGCGGATACTTAATTCGCCCGGGGTGCTTTCGAGGATTTTGCAACAACCCCCTCGAGATTAAATTAAACTCGTTCGTGTTCACCGTAGGGTTCGCTACGTTAAGTTCAATGTAATTCTCAGCAGCGTGGAAAACGAGAAAAATGTAGAGTGCGTCCACCCGTCTCGAGCCTCCGTACTCGCGGAATCCTTAAACCGTCGTTATTTCTCGGTATGCTATCGCTTCCACCGCTAAATTCGCTCGCTCTTATCGAGGGCGACACGCACAGCCTAAGCGCGAGCAACCGGCAGTAGTCTTCTTTCCGACGCGTTTGAAAACAGTATCTCGCTAATGCAGACGTTTTCATTCCCCCGGCAGTTTCTTCGCTCGCGCAATCAGATCGAAGAATTTCCACGAGCGCGCATAAATATATCCGGCTGGTAGTGCACGCGCCCGTCCCCTCCTCGCCGCCGACGCCGGCAATGCGATACCGCGCGCGCAGCTCCTAAAATTCATTGCCCGAGAGCACCGAGTCTATAGACGAAGCCCACAATTAACCCGAATCGAGATCTCTCTACGCTCTCTCTCTCTCTCTCTCTCTCTCTCTCTCTCTCTCTCTCTCTCTCTCTCTCTCTCTATACAGAGCCCGACTCCGGCGAAGTCTTAGAAGGAGCTAGCGGCGGTGCAAGCTCGAAGTTTGCACGACGAATACCGTCGCGCAGGTACACTCTCCGAACAACCCTCCGTGAGATAGGGCGTACCGTCGAAACGCGTTACGTGTTTGTGTGTATATGTGTATACGTATGTATACATGTGTACACACACACACACACGAGGCTCTCGTAGTCGCGCGTGCGCGCGTTTGTGTGCGAGAGTGTACGTGGCATGCGGTTGTAGCCCGGTCGTGTGAGGGTGCACCGTCTATACACCCCATCGAGGACAGTTCCTTCCTCAACACAAACGCGACAAAGGAAACGACGTTTCAGCTAACTGAAACGTCGTCGCCGTAACAATCACCATCGCCGGCTCTAACACCATCCTCCCCGCTGTCAAGCTTCGCGCGACCGCCTTCGTCCTTCGTTTCGCTTCTCTCCACTGTTTGCCCCCCTGGGTCGTAAGCTCCGCTTCGGTCTGTCTGTCTGTCTGTCTATCTGTCCGTCTCTACGTTGAGTCGATGCTGAGAACCGAGCTGCGGCAGAACACCCCGCTGCCGTCGAAGCCGCGCACAGCTCGGCTGTGGCGGTACTCGTGGCGCTATTCGCCGGCGAATAGTGCGACTCGGTTACAGTGGCTGATTCAAAATAAACTTTGTTTCGCCGCTCGTTGATATCCACCTGCCCGGATGCTTGACTGCCTGGCCTGACTGGTTGGTTGGCTGGCTGGCTGGTGGCTTGGTTCGTTGTGGCTGGTTGGCTGGCTGCGTACGTGATCGCGTTCGTTGCTGACGAAGCTTCTCCTTCTCCGCTTGACACACCTGCTTCGAGCAACTCGACTACGGGTAACCCGACACTCCCCGTTCGTTATTAATGCTCCGACGGTGCTCTCGGCACTGGGTTTCGTTCCCGTTTCCCAAATTAGATATACACGTTTGTATCGGAGGGTAACTCACGCCGCGCTCATAGTCGATCGCTTAGAGCGAGAGAGATCAGTCGATCGAAAGCGCGTTCCTTTCAGCCGATCGAGCTGTATGCCACTTTTGGGTGCGGTGGTGATAGAACGGTCGGCTTCATACTCCCTGTATAAGAAAATTTATTCCCGCGGATGTAAAACATTTCTCCGTCCTTTATTCGTATTTTTCGTTGAGTAAATAAGCAACGGCATTCGCTCCTCCCACATTGTTGTCTCTCTCCCTGTTGCCTTGGCTTCAACGCACATACATATGCATATTCTTTGGCTGCCAACCTGTTTTGCATTATTGCCACTCTTCGGGAAAACTTTTCGTCGAAACAGGCAAGACTCGGCGAATTTTTAACAAATTACTACAGTTTGGTTGTTCTACCTGTTTTTAGTTAATTAGCTTCGAGATTAAAAGATGCCGATTATTTTCAATGTCGTTTATCTTTCGAACGGTTCGTTGGCGCTTTATCAAGTCGTCTAATTAATGCAGTCGCTGAAACATCGCGAAATATCCGCCCGAGAAAAATCAACAACACCGCTCCGGGAAATTGGACAAAAATTCTCCGGGTTGAGAAGAATGTAATAATTTCGCCTCACCCGTGTGACTGGCGAGCGGGAATTTTTTTCTCGGCGAAGCGCAAGAAGAAACGATAAAAGAAACTTACTTCAATTTTCCAATCAATTACAACGATCGGACGAATACGTGCAACACGGCCGTTTAAGCAACGAATCACCTTGATTCATCGAGAATCCGTTTCTCAAAAAATCTCCCCACCGTGATCAATAATTTATAAGCCGCTTTCGCGCGCGCTTAGCAGACATTTTCGCGCGGCCACGGTGACAATACGGGTGTCTATTCAACGGTAGGGGCGCGCATTATCTTTGATAAAATACGGTATTAGGTGTAACAGGAACGGCTGGAATTGGGTCGCTCGCGCGATCTTCAGCGTCGGTACCGATTTACTAAGGCAGAGTAATGGAGCCGGGTGCTTTATGCCCTCTTTACGCCGGTCGATCCGCTCGGGAACGACCCTGCAGATACTTCCCGCGCAACGACCTTCCCACCGCCGGCGCGTTCCTTGCCGCTACCTACCGCGGATTGATACTACGGAAAGCAAATGTTTGCCCGCGATATCTGAGAGAAGAAGTCGACCCGAGAGAAGCCTTCCCGCTGTTGGAACGTGTACTTCATACGGGGTTTAATGAGAAACCCCATTCGTGAGCTCGGCGGAGAAACGTGTCGAGCGTTACGCGTCACGGCCACTCACCCAGCGCCGTTTCGCGACCTGAGCGAGAGAGAGAGAGAGAGTCAATCTCTCACCCTCAGAGATTTCAGAATTCATTTCAGAAATTGACTTTGCCCATTAACCGAATTATTTAACGTGTAAATCGAACGTTTCGCGGAAAGGAAAAATGATATGATGGACGGAGATAAAAACGACATCGGAAGTACAGGCATGGATAACATGCCGGATGTATTACGTTAGATTTGCAATTATGTACTACCGTTTATAGGAGAAGGTGGAACTCGATGGCGTAAAACTGACTTTTTAGCGATGTTAATTTTACAAATATGACAGGGGTAGTACGATTTGTCGAGAGATAAAATTATTACATTGCCGATTTATCGTGCAAATCATTGTCGTGCAAATTAAAGTTTGACGTTCAAGTTGACGAGATATCGCACGGGCTTGATGTAGATCTGACAATCGTGACTTTGCGTTGTTGCTTATTACAATTCTCGCCGGGCGTCGTCGTATCAGACGCCACCTATTTTACTTGGCTGTTTAACAAAGAGATAGATTTGATGGTGTATTTGATATTAACTCACCGCGAGTAGTCTTGCGAGTTGGCGGTAACTTAGTTTGAATGGACTTAATGCTATAATATGCGAGAATGGCTCTTAGGTTGTTGTGACAATAGACTATACTTACCGCGAAACATAGTACACGCGAAAGCTATTGTCGTTAGGCGCACTACTCGTACCGTTTGCTTATAAAGTTACCCATTGAGCAGAGAGAGGAGGGCTTCCGAACCATATCGGTTAATTTTGTGTTTTTCTCACGATATGCGAGAATGCTCGAACACCAAATACTTTAAGAAAAATATGGCTATCGGCAAAAGTATAAGCATTACGAAACAAATGTATATTTCAATGGTTGAATTTTTTAAATGTTCACGTGACCTATAATTTCCGATAATTTATATGAAAAATCACATCGGAAAATATTTTAAAATTCGTATAAAAGACAATAAAGTTATTTCCTAACAAAACATTAATTTAGTCGTATTTTAGTAATATCTTTCGTAGTGTTTATTGAGGGAAGCGCACTCAGTCCGTTCGCTGCGTCCCTCCCATCAAAGAACAAAGTCGGAACAACACGCTTCAGAAGGACACCCTGCAGGGACTGACCTACATGGTTGGTCTCCTTGTAACGGCGCTATTAACGTGTCCCGTAAACTGTCCCTTACGTCACCTGTCGCGTGTTAATTGTCGCGTTTACGAGTAACACGCAATTTTACCCGAATACATCGAATAGCACCATGGCAAAATGAAGTGAATTTAATGGACGTTTAAATTCATCTTTCCCCGCGCGAATTAAAATTCACTTTCAGTCCGCTTAAATGTCTCACAACGCTTATACGTTCGGACGCTTTCGCTCGTCCGTGTTTATGATTAATAATTCTTCATGAACCAAGAACGCAAATCGCGCACGAGGACGACGAAGGGAGGATTGATATTTGCACTCCGCCATCGTGCTTTATTACGGCTACAGATTTCCCCCTGTTTTCATATTACTAAAGATACAACCATCAGAAAGAAGATATTTGATCTCGATTCGAGCCACTTTCAAACCAAAGAATATAATTTTACGCGAATGTGGGACTTACAATTCTTCCTTTCTTTTTTTCGAAGAACTGTGCTGATAATTGCGACAATGATCTGACGATTACTGAAAACCTGAAAATCCTATTTTGGATTAGCAGGCATCAAATGCGTCAAGGCGCGCTCAAGCGTAGCGCGTTCACGCGGCTAAGAGTGCTCAATGTGAAACTGTCGCACGAGCGACTACTTCTATCTCGCCGTTAAATGATACGATCGTAAGTGGCGTTCAATGAGAATCGACCGTCCCTCGACATTATCGCCGATATCGGCGAATTGATTCGTCCCGGAATTATCCCCCGAGCGTCGTCACGCGCCACGACTTAAAAGCGCCGTCTCGGTATTTGGCTTCCGCGGGAACGGGGTTTTCCCGTTCTTTTCACGCTCGTAAATCGGGAACGCGAGTTTCAACATGGTCGCGCACCAAGGAGCACGTAGCCACGTAGCCGATAACGAAATAGCGAAGTCGAACGAGCCCGGCAGCTGCAGGACGGCCCGACACTCGAGCTAAGTACCTGCCTATGGAAATTTAACGTCGCACTTTGCCGGCGTGTTACATTTGTAATTCATCGAGCCGCCGCGTGTTACAGACAGCTTCGACGTACACGCCTGTTTAATGGAATGAATTGATATTGATCGCAAAATTGACGGTGTACGCAGCGCGCGGGCGGGTGGACAGGAGGGGGAAGAAGCGGAAGGGTGAGTTCTGCTTCCTCTATCGCGGCCTGATGTATGAACTATTACGGTCGCAGGTGTTTCGTATGGAGTTATCATTGTCGTTCGCTTGTTTATCGCGCTCGGCATCGGGAGTTTTAATAACGATTACGTCGATTAAATATTCGACGTTATGGATGTAACTTCCTTGTTATGTAACGCCAACGATCGCTGTTTTGACGAGTTTCACCTGCGCTGTTAATTACTGATACGAACGGCGCTTATTTTTCACGTTTGCTTCATCAGTCACGATGTTTCCGAATTATTATTCCGATTATCGTTCATGTCAAAAATGAGCGACGTCATTTTACAGATTCTTCAAATTCTCATGATTAAGCAATGACGATTGTATATCGTCCGTCTTCTCCCTCCTTCTCTCTCTCTCTCTCTCTCATTTATCCATCGCTCTTCCGCGCGATACACTTTCATTTCTCATCGCATCACCTCTCGTCGCGATTCCCCTGCCTACGACCCCGTTTTTCGTAATTGTTCGCTGTACAGAACGTATGCGTCGTGCGCGCACACGCCCATCCGCACATTCCCGCACCCACGTTGTGCGCGCGGCAAGGCGAGCGGACGGGCGGACGAGCGGGAAGAAACGGTAATAGGTCTTCCTCCCGGGTCCCCTATGTAAATTTGCACATGCTCGCAGTTACCCGTCGGGGGTCCACACGTTCCCGCGCGATTGTGTGCGCCCACTTTTCCACGACGAATTCCGAAGGATCTCTTCCTCGCGTCGCGTCCTCCCGCTTTCGCAAAACCGTACGGACCTCGCGCGCGCGAACACGAACATCGCATTCCGGAGTTACCCCTCGTTTCTCCTCACCAACACCACCAACCGCCACCATCTCGCCACCGTAACCACCGCCGTCGCCGCCGCCACCACTACCACCCCATTCGAAAAATCTCTACCGGTGCAGCCGCGTTCTCCGCCGCACGGAGATCCGATTCCCGCGATTTTCGGAGCACGTACGGTGCGGGAACTCGTCGGCCAACCCGACCGATATATCCCAGACGTATCGGATGGCCCGCCCGTCCGTAATTGAAACGAATTTCCGCTAGTTAGACCGCTAGAAGGCGGCGCTCGTTGAGACGTCGAAAAAACCTCGGCCGTCCTCGAATTTACGAGCGAACTTAACGCTCCTCCGTCTGGGCATCGTTCAAGAGTGGTGCTTATCGCACGTCGTCCGGACGCTTTAGCGAAACTCGTCCAGGAAACGACGTTAACTTGTAACTATTAACGTTACTCCCGCGGTTACGGCCGCCTAATGGCGCTGAAGACTAACGGCGCTTATGCGTTCCGTCGCTTCAGCGTCTTTGATTTGAGTCGCTCGGGTCGCCCGAATTACTTTCACGCTCGGATTGTTCGTATTAATTATAAAGGAGCAGAAGATACGATTTCACCTGATCGGGGGGCAAAGTATAGTTTCGATCGCACTGAATGATTGCGCGAATGAAAGTTCACAGCTACATTCAAGATGAAAACAGAATTTTGAAAAAAAATCAGTCGAGAATTCACTTTACCTGGCGCTGTGCGCGTTAAAAATTGAAGCTTCCTTTCATTACGCCACAGAAATAAGTCAAAAAAAGCACACGAGTCTACCGCAAACGTATGTCCAGCTTGATATGCGCTCGTTTTTCGTCGTATGATGAGCGCACACGTCAAATTCGAAAATTATTGTGAGAAGAGAAAATAAACATAAGAAGCCGCGAGGCGAGGTGCACGGTGTGCACGACAATGAAATTAATGACAACCGGTTCTATGCGCCGTTTTGCGGGCTGATTAAACAGAGATGTCCGCGCTAAGCTTATCTTATCTCCGTAAGAGGGTTCGACGCTGACGCAGTTAGCGCGAATCTCCTTGCGACGTCATAATTAACGGCGATTATGGCCTACATAATACGATTCTCCGGGCTTAGAGATCCGAAACGCAACAAACCCATTAGTATAGCTGTATACAGTCGCCTTGCATTAAATATGCGCTGAATGATCATTCTGTTTCATCCCGTTAATTAAACGGGACGTCTGACGCCGATTACGCGATATTCAACACGCGGCTAGCCCGGATATTCCGTCGAGCCGGCATGAATGATCGAAGTCGGGGTAAGGAACGAAATTGGCATCGAGTAAGGCTCTCCCCGTGGATGGACCGCGACGAATACAATGTTAGCAGGGATACGTTGATGTAAACGCGTCGGTTTTAGCGCGATGACGCGGCCACGGAAGTCACGTGAGGCACCTCGGATAAGTGCGAGAACGACGAATTCAACGAAGTCGTTTCCTCCGCTCTTTCCCCATTTGTCGAATTTACTCGTAAGTCTAGATGTAATGTAATTAACGTAGGTTAGGCGGATTAGAGGCTGAAAGGGCGCAAGAGCAACGACGAGGCTTGAAGTAACCGTGAGATCGTCTGTACGGCAGCAATATTTATATTTCACACGGCCCGACGGATTTGTTGTAATCCAGATGTTTTACGTATAAATTTACACTGCCAAATTATTTCTCCTGAAGAAGTTAACAACGTCGAATCGCGAGCCAAAGACAAAAAAGGAGGATGAGAGAATTGGAGCGATGAACGTTATAAAAATAAAGACACAATGTTATGAAAACCGTGTGTGATTATTTGACGATGTGGAAATTCATTGATCCTTTCGACGAACGCGGCGATTGACGGTGTGTTTTCGTATTACATGTGTCTGTTACGTTGAAACATTATTATTTTTGCACCGACACACTCTCATCGATCATAGTTGGGACACGTCGTGTCTGCGTAACGGAGCATTATAAATATTTTACTTAACTTCGTTTAAACATTTGTGTGAAGCGATCAGGACGTATATGATTAATTTTAGCACAGTCTGATAATTATTACACCCAAGCATGCTTCCATATTAAAACTTAACGTTTCGGAACTTCTGCTCCGTACGCGAAAGTCCTTTAAATTTTAGTGTATCCCTTCAAGCCGGGAGTAATAACTCAGTTTCGAGTCTGCCATGCGAGCGCCAGATGAGAAGTAAGTTTGTAACTTCGATTCGAATCAACGTTGCCTACAGAGAAACTGCGCAATAGTAAATTTAACATAAAATTAACTCGACAAACACGCCGGGCAGGAAACTACCCGTAATATATTACATTTTAGACAATCATACAAGATTCTAAAGTTCAAGAGGACCTCATGAGAAGCCATTTAATATATTGCATGCAGATTTTGCGTATAATACATTAAATGGCGCGAAATAATAAAGTGAAAAGGGCAGAGTTTTGCGTGGGCGTGCATGTGGGCGTGCGTGTGTGTGTCGGCGCGCAAACACCGGCGTTACGTTCGCCCGAGCGTCTCGGTAAATCTCGAGAACCGCCGACAGACCCGGGCGTGCCAATCTCCGGTTGCGACTGGAAAATTAGAGAATCCCCGCGATAAAGGGTGCCGGGGACCCTCTTCGATCTTTGAAATTTCAGTTAGCGGCGCTGCCGCACGTAAGCGATAGCCGCGTCGAGGCCGCCATATCGCACCGTCCCCTAAATTGATTCCATTTCAGCCTCCAGTATCTTATATCCGCAATCGATTTGGCGATAGTGAGATTCGCGAAATCACGTAATTCTGCAAGAAGAGCCTTCCCGGGTGCGACAGGCGGCGATCCGATACTCCTAGCTCGATGTAAGTTCTGTGTGCACGCGCGTACACACCTCAATACGTACACACATGCAGAGATCCACACAATCGCGGAACCGACACATCCTAGCGTCGTTCGCGCGGAGGGCAGAACCCGAAGTCGCTCTTCACCCTCGATTCGGGATCGTAACGACCGTATTTCGGCGACGGCAAGGTCTGGAGGATAGGGCGGCGGCATCGAGGTGGTGAGGATATATCGTCGCTACAACGAGCTTCGATCACCTCGAGAGCTTTCCTCAATGGCCTCCGACCGACGCCACGCTTCGCCGCCGGAGCACGGCATAAATCGCCCCCCTCCCCCTCCGGTTCCCCGTGCTTAGCCGACGGAAACGCGAAATATCTCGCCGTCGCGACATTTCGCGCGTTGGAGCCTCTAGAGTGAAGGAAGACTCTCGCGGGCGGCTCGCCCGTGGCGATGCTCCGGTATCTTCAGGTGGCTTTGATTCCGCGCAACCAAAAGGCCCGACAACGGAGAAAGAGAAAGAGAGGGGGGAGGGGGGACCGAGAGACTTGGGAGGCCTCGTCGTTATGAGCTGCGCTTTAATTAACCATGGATCAAAGCCGCGCTTAATGGAAGCCGACGATATCTGCGCGTACGCAGGCACCGGGAAGAAAAGGAGTCAAAAATGGAACGGACAAAAGTCAGATTGGACAGAAGGGAATCGTGCCGTTTGAAAACTTGTACGCGTGTATGACTCTTCGACCGAATGACTTCTTCATCGTCGAAGAGTTCGGCACGAGTTCGTGAGCGATTTCCAGTAGATGAATCGTAGATATGTGGAATTGAGTGAGCATCGCTATTGGAGAGCTGAAGCTAAGATCGAAGGGCAGAGATATGTTAACAGCGATGCTTCCTCAGTTGCACAGTACTGTAGGAGGGAGCAATGTAAAAAAAATAGAAAAGTGAGAGTGGACGTAGCGAACAAAGAGAGAAATAATTTTAAATCAAGAATATTCTCATGTATAAGCAGGAATATTATAATCTTCTTAGAAGACTTTTAGTCCTGAATTGGATTCAAATAACATTTGCACATAACATTTCAATATAAATTCAATGAAATCGAGACTAAAAACCCTCTAAGAAGATTATAATATTCACACTTATATTTGAGAAAATCTATTCCCGACTTAAGACTAATTTGTTTTCCGTGAGAGAAAGAGAGGAATAATGTTCGATCGTATGAAAGATACGTAAATAATACATCAGTGTGCATGTGTACTCGTAGCTATTAGTTCATAATACTTATATGTGTCGCTTCTCCTCTTCCCCTGTCCCCACCAACTACACAATTAGACAAGGAAAACACGGCTGTTTCTATCGCCCTTCCCTTACTAATGGCAGCTTCGGCTCTCCAATGGGAATACTCGGTCTATTCTCTGTGTCTATAGGATGAGCTGCGAAAATTAAAGGAGAGAGGCAGAGGAGGAGAGGGAAGGAAGAAATCGGCCGAAACAGACGGAGGACCGCGGTATGACACGCATATAACAGCGTTGTGTGCAGGTGAGCTTTAAACATTCGCGTGTGCCGGCGCGTGATCTAACGCGATCAAACAAGCTCGTGTTTGCAAATCCGGTCGAGATCGTTCGCCCGTTGTACAAAACCGTAAACCGTTGAGGGTTCTTCGCTGATGTGTAACAGACGCGTAGTGGTGCATCCTCTCCGCGGCTTTGCGTTGAATTCCCAGCGATACAGCTCCCGCCTGTGCTTGAACGCGCGTCTCGCGTTTTCGGAGAGGCAGCAAGAAAATTGTCGCGCGTTTCTTTCGGACGCGCTTCTCGTGAAGTCGTTATCACCCGACGATACCATCCGAAACTTGCTTTCAACGTAAATTACGACTCTGTTGTTCGAAGCGCGCGCGATATCTATCAACGATTATCCACGATTCGGTGCATCTCGCGCGTCACGGTTGCAAGTAGAAACAGACGCGTGTAGTCGGACCGCGGCTTCCGTCGATCGATATCGCCGAGGCCGCTGCCGATTCACGATATATTGATTTCTCGACGTTCTCAAACTATCGCACGCAGAAATGGAATACTTTCGGAGTATTGCAACGATATCGCGCCTCGATCCCGGCGGAGGGGGGGACGAACATCGGAAAACCTCATGAATGCCGTCCGCTCGCGCACGTATCACGATTGCCCGTAACACTATCTTACCTCGTAACGTAAGGGGAGCGACCATCGAATTTTCAGCTATCGAATACGTTCGCGCAGCCACTCACGTTCCACTTTGGGAATCGGTCGTCCCGTTTTATACGGGATGAATTGTTTTTCACTGGCCGTAAAACGGGACGGGGGTGACACCGCGTGAGATGGTAAGACTCCGGTTCCAAGTAGTAGTCTCCTTTCACAGATCAGACTGTCGCCCCACTCTCCCTCTCTTTTTCTTTCGGAAACGCGGGCGACCCTTATTACATACTTGTGTACTGCCTTCACGACTTAGCTCCCAAGTTTACCGCCGAATCGGCTCTCGGTCGTCGCCGGTGAGAGCCGCTCGACGGGATCCCTTCGATCCGTACATCCGGACGAGCGAAGCGGCTATGGGTCTTCTTCTTCGCGGTGCGAATGTAGGAACGCATAAAACAAGGAGCCGGGAAGCAGTGCTGCGGCGGCGGTGGGTGAATAGTAATAGATCGACTGCGGGTGCGCGCGCGTATCGAGATATTCATGTGCTCGTTTATCACCATCGAAAGCTATTTTATCTTTATGATACGTTAAGCGACTACCGATGCCGCGTTACACGAGAAACTTTAACTCCCGCCCCCTCCCCCCGTCGTCGCGCCGCCGCCGTCGTTCGCGCAATGATCGAAAAGGAATAGATTTATGCCGGATATAGCGCGAGTACCCGTTAACGCGAGGAAATACGATTCGATATATTCGCCCGTATATTCCCCGCGATATCCATTTCGCGCGTCCCGAATGGCGTAGTGCAGTTATTTATGAAACCCGCGCGCGCGTTCCCTGAGTACCGTCACCGGGGCTTCCCTCCTCGTTTGTTTGTTCCTCTTTACGCTTGGACCCTGTCTCGAGCGCGCCTTTATCTTCAGACACCGCGACTCCCGACACGCCGATGTGAAAAATTGACCGTGGCCGCCCGCGTCGTCATCAACATCCGTCTTCCTTACGCTCTCCAGCGGAAGAACGTGAATCGCGCGTCCTGTCATACGCTGTCATTCCCCGTGCATTTCTCAGCATTAACCTGGCGCGTTTACGTCGTCGTACTCATTCATCCACGCCACCGTCCATTTCTTCGTGGGTGACTCGCGTCGGTCCGCTATTTCCATAACGCGACTGACTCGCGTAAAGTATCATTCTCGGACGGTCCGAGGCGAAAACGGATTACACGCACGTTTCAGCCGCGTGTAGCCGTCATTCCCTCATTCATTCATTCATTCGTTCGTTCATAACGCCGTCGCCATCTCGTTCCTCGCGTTTAGAGCCGATTAAATGCGGGACGAGGAATCCCAACTTCAACGAGTGTCAACGAACCCTCTTTATCTATCTCTCTCTCTCTCTCTCTCTCTCTCTCTCTTTCTCTTCGTCTCGCCTTTGGGGTCCACCAATTTCGTATACTTTTCAACGTACCCTCGCCGCGCCCCTTCCCCCGCGCATCTCCCATTCGCTCCTGATCCGACACTCTTTCTTGGGGACGCGTCTCCCCCTTCCCCGGTGACAGAGTAAAGTTGCCGGGGTAAAGTATTGAAAAAGTTTTACCTTCCCCCCGATAATTTTGCCGCCGGTTTCTCTTCCTCTTTTTTCGGCCACGTAAGCCTTTCTCCGGGAGTGTCAAGCCAACGAGTCCGACCGGGCCAGCCAGCCGACTTGGTTGGCGCATAAAACGCGACCTATCGCCGGCAGGTTGGAAATAATCGGAATAAAGTGATTCCCGGAATAATAGCGGAGTTGCGACTGTGCCACCCGCCGCTACCTTCCGTTCCTCCGCGGCTCCCACCTCCCTTCGTCACCAGGATATAGCGGCGGCGGCGAGGGGACGAGGGGGACCGTCGGTACGTTACGGAATCACATTGTGTAGCATCCAGGTCAACAATATATACCCTTCCCTCTCTCGTAGAGCATAATGGAACGTCGAATAAGTAGGTGCACGCAGCACGGAGGATGACGAGGGCGGGCGGGCGGGCGGCGGGG
>NW_014554512.1:767694-808801 GCF_001313825.1 Dinoponera quadriceps | reverse complement strand
GGGCGGGCGGCGGGGTCGTGCGCTACAACCGGGATTTTATTTTGCAACGTCATTCGTCATGGATTATACACCCGAGTCTCGTTTTGCCCGGCGACTCTGCCCCGCCTCCGCCGTCACTCGCCGCCGACGCCGCCGCCACTTCCTCGTCATCTATCCTGGCGCGCCGGCTTCTGGATTAAGTGCTATATCCGCGAGGAGCCGCCCGGTTATTATTAATGCGGCAAATTACTCAGCGAATTCCCTCGCATACCTCACCTCCCTCCTGAACCCCGTCTCCCGGGTTCCCGCACACCCCCTTGCTCGTCCGCCGAATGAATTTGCAACGCTTCGAGGAAGACGAAGGGAGAAGGACAGGGAGATAGAGAGCGCGAAAACGAGAGAAAGGCAGGAGGAGGAGACGATCGGCTCCGGGACGAAGACGTTCGCGGGAGGTTCCGCTTTACCGTTCGCGGTAGCTCGCGCTACACCCTATAGACTACGAGCCGTCTCTCTCGGCGTTCCTCATCGCTCAAACGATGACAAGTGATGCTGACTGATGTTCGCCGCATAAGCGCGTGCCCATCCACCACCACCGTCGCCGCCGCCAGTGGCAACCCCCCGGTCTGCTACCCCGGAGGATCGCTCATCCTCCACGCGCGCGTGCGAAACGCTTGTAATGGAGCGATGGAAAAAAGTGACGGCTACACCCAGCCGCGCGGAGTCTGATACGGCGCCGTTTCCGAAACGGAGAGACGAACGAAGGAGAAAGGGAGAGAGAGAGAGAGAGAGATGTTATTAATTCCGGATGGCGGGTTCCCGCGAGACAAGTACGGATAATGATGGAGACTTGGGAGCGCACAATGGAAAACAGCGGGCCGCGAACTGACACGCGAAAATAAGAGCGACGAGCGGCACTTTTAGTCCGCGATCGCCGCGGAGTCCGAGTAAACAGACCAGTGTTTTACGCAGCGTTGCGCGTGCATTCTGTCTTGAAGCGCGACGGATCTGTCTCGTATCCGCGAACCCGGCGATAAAAAGGGCGCAGCGCGCGGGCAAAACGCGGCGCAACGCGCGGACTCGTTTTCAACTTCGTACGTTTATCGGATCATTTAGACCGCTTAGCACGACGTTCGTCAAACGGACTCCGGAAACGGAGTCCCGCGAAAACGAAGGTACAAATTCCGGGAGAGTTAATCTTTGACTCGGTGCCATAGCTTCTTCTTCTGATTTCTTTTTCCTCGCGCGGTATCGAGCCAAAGATTACCCACTTGAGGATCCTCGCGAATCCTCCGGGGAATTTTTTAACGCACGGTCGTCGCCCTCGGTGTCGCGCTACGATCTCGTGCAGCATTTCACGCGGTAAATCAAAGCGCGCGCGGCGATCTACGATAATCCGCCGGGGAATAATGGGGTTAGCGGCGAATGCGCTCACGTATTTAGGCGTTTTACTTTTTACGCGCTCACGGGAGACAAGATAAGGAAAATTCTGTTCTGATTTAAAACTTGAAAGCAATCTCAGAAAGTGCAATTTCTTCGGAAGGAATTGCGGCTATTAGCGGAAGGAAAACTTGTACAAAAGTTCGGCCGTTTAGATTTAATTCCCGTTGCAGTATATCGCATTTATCGGCGGTAACTGCGCAACTTTTAACTTGTCTCTCTCTCTCTCTCTCTCTCTCTCTTCCTCGCTCTCCCTTTCTCTCCCTTTCCCTCATACAAAATTGACGAAGAGCGCTCGGCCGGCCGTTGGATGCGACGGGATGCTGGTGACGTAAATCAGTTGCGACGGTAGTATTTTTTTCGCGTATAAGAATGTCGGTGCACGCTTGTAGCATAAAAACGCGTAAAATAGAGAAAAAAAAATGGAGGGCGGTGTACAACTCGCGAGTTGCACGTCGCATTTTAAATATAACGAGGCCGCGGGCGGGCCGCGGTTTGGTCAACGTTGGATCATTTTATCGCTGCGGCGTCACCGCGCGCATTCCGCGCGCTGGATAATGTCGCCGGGCGGCGACCCTCGTCGTTTCACGAGTGCATGTATTATTTTACGAGACGTCGAACGCGCGCATCGTTACGTTAATATCGGATAACGATAAAGTATCGTTAGTCGGCGCCGTAATGTGTCCGTTAACGCTAAATTAGCTGTTTACGCGGTAGCATCTATACGGCTTGATTGCGTTGTTCTTTTTTTTTATGACGGCCACGCTCACCGTAGACAAGCATTTGTCGCGATTAGCGTTCAACTTGCGCACATCCTTCCATCCTCTCTCTTTCTCTCTCTCTCTTTCTTTCCCTCCCGTTTTTCACCGGACGTTAACCGATTTCGGCCCATCCACCGATATGAAATTGATACGCGCGTACCTTCATATGCACAATTTGTTCGCTCTTCTGCTTTCCACCGACTTCACTTATTATTCTCTCATAAACTTCGAGCGCTGTTTTTCAATCTCGCCAACTTCGCTGTTTACTCTCGCATCTGGCGCGGCACGATATTTTACCGGAAACTCGATCGTCGGTGCAATTTTTTTTTGCACTCGTTCGCTGAAATTCGTTTCGAATAATCACTCCGTACTGCTATCGCGAAACCTCCGCGGCTGAGTGTCGCTCGCTGAGTAAATGCGCATGTCAACAAAAACAGAGCTATTAACACTATCAATATTGATTGGATATTTCACGAGTACTTGTCAATTTTGTCTCTTGTCCCTGATTTGAAAACGAATATTCATTACACGCACCTGATACAGGGGAGAATTGCCGCATGCGGGCGGCTCTTAGATTGGATCGCCGTGTATTTTGGAAAAAAGAGATATTTACAATATCATGGTTGACTATATTGACTTAAAGAGTGCGAGCGGAAGATGATAGAACAACGAGAAATCATTCCGTTCAGTCTAGCTGAGTTCCGGAAAGTTGTGGAATCCAAATTCGGCAACTCTCCCCTCATTCGACTCATCCGGCGGCCTAAAAACAAGTTCCGCTCTCGCGGGTGATCGCTATTAGACGGATTAAAAAATCGCGACGTTATCGGACAACCGTTACGAGAAGCAAACGCGTTCCACTTCTTATCCATTTTAAAGCCTCGCGTGAATTACGACGTTATCTGGCTAACCACGTGAACCGGGCGGAGCCGGGGAAGGAATGAGAGCGCTCAGGGTTTGCGCATTCCGGCGTCGCTGCGGAATATTAATTAGCCCCTGTGCAGATCGCGAGCTTAAAATGTGCGGCACGCGCGTATCGGATGCATCGATCTCGTTTGACTTGTGCGCCGGCTGTCCGCAACGTACCCCCAAACAGCAAGGACGACGCAGGTTACGCGCGCGATGGGGAAATTCCTTAGCCGCGTCCGTCTCGTAAGACGACTCCGCGAAACGTATGCACGGTATGAGGAAGGGTACATCCGGCTTGCCGGGAATCCGGAGCGATTTTCCCCGGCTAGCCGCTTCTTCGGCGCGATATCGGAATTCAATTCTCTTTGGCGGAGCTACGTGTACAACGCGCGTAATTCGTTTCCGCGGGGGCCGTTCGTCCGCGCGCGCGAGGCGCATTTAGGGGATTGATCTATATTTCCTGGGTGTAATATGAATTAAATCTCGCGGGGAGTCGCGTATTAAGCCCGGGCGCGCTCGCTCGTTCGCAATCAGCAACGGTAATTGATAGCACGGCCAAATTAACGGGTCGCAGTCAGGAGCCGCGCAGTCACGGCGAAAAGTACTCGCACAAGCGGAATTCGCAATTAAGGCAGAATTTATAATTTCGTGGGGTCCACGACGAGGCGGCAGCGTCGAGAATAAGAGATAGGTAGAGAAAAAGAGAGAGAGAGAGAGAGAGAGAGGAGCCTGGCTACGAGCAAAATCCTGTATTTCGATCGGCATCAATAATCGCGGATGTGCGTTGATTCGTCGGACGTGTTTGACGGCGCGCTAATCTCACGTTGCGTTGCGCAAACAAATGTACACGCGTAATGAACATCCCTGCTTCCTTCCGGCGGTGTTCCTCGTGGGAGGCGCGGACGTTCCAGCTGACACTCTGACGGAGGAGCTTGCGACCTCCTCTCGATTACTCGCACTTTTTTCAATCTCCCTCGCGTTAAACAGCGGGGTAATGAAAGCACCGATAAAATTAACGAAAGTCGATAAGGTTGATTATTCCCGGAACCGAGTTTCCGCTATCGGGGGTGTAACTCGTTACCGCATAATACGCAAATGATCCCGGCGCGTGGATATTAAAAAAGTGAGCACGCAGCCGCCGGCTCCCGCCAAAGGTCGATAACGAATTTCATTTGCCGTTTGATCACTTATCGGGTTTAATTATCAGGCCGTTTGACGAAGTAAATCTAAGGCCGTTAATCCGGCGCGATCGACATTAGTGGCCGCAGAGGCGCTTTCGATTGCCGCGGCCCGCCGGATCCTGTCCGCGGATTCGAATCTGATCCCGGAGGTAGCCTTAATTGAAGGATCTGTTCCGCGAATTCCGCGCGCCCGGCAAAATCACGCTCATCGGGAATTCCGTTCGCGCGCGCACTTACGTATCCATCGCCGGCATTTCGCCGGATCCGTTTGTTTTCTTTTAATTTCCACCCGGCGGAATTAGCGTTTCTCATCTTGCCGCGCGATTTCGAACGCGCGCACGCACAGGCGCGATCCCAGCTCAGCGCCGACGGTTGCGGAGCAACCGTCTGCAATCATCGCGATAAAACGTCTCGCGTTTCAGAAACTCCCGCGCGGCTTCGTGCGCGCTCGCTCTTGTCTACGGCTGTCTATTTAGTTTGGATTTCAGGCTGCCTCCTAAGTCGATTACGGGACGAAAGTATTACCTCGTGTACGTAGCAACGCAGGCGAGCGCGCACACCGTCACGGCGCTATAATAGTTCGCGCTTGTATAATCGCGCGCCGGCGAGAATACAGCGCGTTATATGCATCTCGTAAATCAGCTTTGTCAGAAAGCGCGGAAAATATACCCGTTTAGCACGGTCCATCACCTTTAAGCCCGACGCCGGAGCGTCATCGGGAGCGCTCTCGAACCGATAGCTAGGCATTAAATACGTCCGCGTGCACACGTAATTCCGCCTCTGTCGGTAGCGTATCGTATACGAAATTACATTTCCAATAATCCCGGCAACGACAGCGGCGGCGGCGCGCTCGATCGCAAAACACGTTCCTTCGCGCAAATCTCCCCCAACGTTTTTCCGTCCGCGCTTCCTTCCGCCCTCTTCCCGCTCCGTTCCTCCTTTTTTCGCCTTTGACACGTTCTATGCGCGCGTGCACATGCACACACACACACACGTACGTACGCGACACATACCTCTTACGCTCATCCGCACCCCTTTTTCCCGTACGTACCGCCATGTGTCGCGACGTTGAACTCCGGCGAAATTCGAGGAGGAAGCGCACCTGCTCGCATGGCGACACGATCGGTCCGGTCTTCCTCTCCGGTTCACACCTAACGCGAGTGTCGGACCTTGCGAGACCATCGCCGGCAGTATTAACAATCATTCTCGGATAAATCCCCGAGAAACAGCCCGATCTGGAGACCCTCGCGTTCAATTTTTCTCAAATTTCACCCATATGCCGTCCGCTCCCGACGAAGATACGTTTGCGCAAGAAGGATTCGCGGCGAATCTGGAGGATAAGCCACCCCGATCCGTCTCGTCGATGTAACTTCAATCGCAAAGTAGGGAGGCGACGGACGGTTTTAACGCGGCGTTTCCACTCGCAGCTCGGTAACTTTGGACACGATGCAAAAGCGCGTATTTATACTGTCGAGCCGGTAAATAAATTCGGCCAACATGCGCCGTCATCGATACACACCGACGTACGATCGATAGCATTTCTATCGTTTATTGAACACGAATAACAATGTTGCTCGCGTATGCTCGCGCGTTGTAAAGCAACGGATTGTACGCGCGTTAAATTTCCACCGCGAAGATTTAATTAAAATTCGAAGCTGTTTCCTCCCTCTCTCTATCTCCTCGCGCGCGCGAAGGATCGAAATTAATTGTTTTGATATTCATTGCTTTAATATCAATTATATAGGTAATTACAGAGATTATTATTGTAGCGATTTTATCTCGGAATCGTTTGGATTTTCCACGTGAAATCCGAGCCGCGATAAGAGACGCCAGTGGGAATCGTCATAACGAAACCGCCGTGATCTCTCCGACCGTTCGCATCCGCTTTATTACGTTCCGCAACATTTGCGAGGCATCACGCTCGCGGTGTGAAAAAGCGACGACCGTCAACAGAACATCCCGCTTTTACGAGGCCGTCCGGTGATCACCCGGTAGATATCGATCGTTAAATGGATTATTTAGCGCACGCATAACCATGAATTTGCACCGCTTATGCGGCCGCGGTTACTGACGGTATAATGGCTACGCCCAACGTGGCCCTGCCAATTACGGTAATCGATGTTTAACGTTTACCGTCGAGACAAAAGCCAAACATCGCGCGGATTCGGCGTCACGGCTCGATACGCATGTATCGCTAAGATCCGTGGACACGCGTTCGCTCCCGATCCAGATCTTGCCGTGAGAATGTTCGCACGTGTGGCAGATTGCGCTTATTTAGACGAATAATACTGCGCGACCGTGTTACATAGGCTGNGGGGGGGGGGGGGGGGTGGAGTTATAGCTGTGAATCGATACGGCGAATAATAACGTGGTGATAATTAGCGTTCAGCATTCATTGAAGGCTTATCCTTTCCTTTTCATATTAAAAACGGACAATTTTCGCGGGGTTAGATAGCAGATAGAAGACTTTGAAATTACGTGTCTTGTGAATCGTTCTATTGTTTCGCTTCATACGCGACAACATTATGCAACAAACTATATCCATTGATGTAGAATTTTCTCAACTTTGTTTCAACAAATATTCCCCACGGTTACGAGAAATTAGTAAAAATTTGTATTAACATAACAGATCTCCTGTGACAATTAAATTTGCGAAACATAATTAAACGCTTTGTTAGTGATATATGCAATTTTAATAGAATTAATAGAGCCGTTAAATTTTTAAATACTTTCTAATGGCTCCATTATGATTCTCGAATGTGGAGTTGAAAAATTTCCATTCAGTGGGTACCGTTGTTAACGTTGCTGATAATTAATATGTCACAAGTCATCGATTATCGGATATTATACTGGTCCATCGTGCAATTAAGTACTCTGATCAGATAATGGAGGGTGGATATCAAAATCCTATCTCATTTAACTTTGATATCTCCGTATCCGAATGGATAGGTTGAATAATTAACGTGAGAATCGCCACATGCGACGATGCAATCGTTAACTGCATAAATGTTCTTTTTTAGCTGAACGCTGAGCGGTATTTCGGTAATAATCATTTTTGAACGTCGAGCTTGTAGATTGAAAATGACGACAGGAAAAAATACCAATGGCCAAGGCTACAAATCTTTTTCAAAGAGAAATACAAAGAGATACAAATAACAGAGAAATCGCTGAGAAATTCTGTCATACGAGTTTAAATATTTTTAGGAATTAACGGGCGTTGAACAAATTATTCATTTAACGTCAATTCTCGTTTTCGTCATAAGTTTCTTGGTTAATGTTTTGAATACGCGCTGAAATTTCAAGAGTACTTGAGATAGTAAGAGTATTCAAGATAACGCGAGTCGTTGAAATCATTCAAGATTATCACGGCTATTCCGAAACTATGATGCAATATCTTAATAGCGCAATCTCGAGATTCGATATTTCCGAAGTAATACTATATATTTCCTTTCGAATATAAGAAAAATGTAATGTAGGGACTCACATATCTCGAATTTCACGTCGCTGCTATGGAGCTCATGAAGATTCCAGCATAATACGTTCGTTTCCGCATCAAGGATTGATATGACCTGCGATCAAAACACAAACCATGTTATTGTCCGGCGACTTCTTACGTGCTACAAGAACGGTTGATTTTTTGCATTGATATACGCTAAAGCGTGTCGTAGCACGGTGTTTCTGAAAATTCATGGACCTTACTTGAACAAATTATTTATTTAATACATTTCAATTCTCATTTTCATCGATACTTAAGTTTACGATACGCGCTGAAATTTCAAGAGTACCGGAGATAACATGAGTTACTTCAAAATCATTCAAGATTACTTCGGCTATCAGTAGTAATTTAATAGCATGTCACTACTACTACTATTATCGACAGAAAGTACCATTTGATACTCGACATTACTTCAATTAATCCAACAGAATTTTCGATCGATAATCTATCCCTTCCAAATGAAAGCATACAGTATCAATTTTCGCTTGAGAACCATATATTTCTTGAATATCCCGCGGCGTCAGATCTCTCGGATTTTCAGGGATATACGCGCGACACAATCTCGCTCTAAAAAGCTGTGCAAATTTATCTTGGCTACTTCGCATCGGACTGAATGAATGCTTCCGTGTGCGATGTACAGACTCCCGAGGACGACATGTAGAGATCGAACGTGCTTACTACGTGGTTTGACGAAACCATTTCGGATTTATAGCCGATAGAATGTGCTGCAACGATCCCCACGGCGAGTCTACTCGGGATATTACAATGGACGATAGGCGAACCGTAGCTGTTTGCCGGTGCACGATCGTACGATGGCCTGATGACTTCTTAAAACCGCAAAAGTTTTACCGTTCCGCGACAACCGAGCTCGCGGCATTACATATTTCAATATCGCCAGTTTTTCACGCAACACATCGACGGGAAAAATAAAAATATTACAATATTCCGATCATGACATTTTCGATCTGTAATGAACGAGGGAGACCTCTCATGCGTGTTTTAATAAAAAAATAATAGCCCGTGCAATGAAAACTCAATTCGCTGACCACCGTGCAAAATACAAACAACTATGAATGTCGAAGCATACTGAGCGACGTAGAGCTTTTACGGGGCCAGAACTGTCCATTAACAAGCTACATCATCCGCGGTTAACCGTCCGAACTTTACGAGCGAAGCGATCTAATGACGGCGACGCGCACTTTGCGCGTTTTGCGCGTCCAATAACGAAAAAAGCGCAAAACGTGAAAAAAAATAGCGCTCCGAAAATACGTCCGTAACAATCTTGCCGCGTACGAGCCGGCATTAACGGACTGTTGCGTATCGTACGTGATCGAGATATCGCGGAGAGTAGCAATTAGCGGTAATGGGGCCGCAGTCAACAACAATACAGATACGCCGGCAATATCACGATGACGGTACCAGCATAATCCGGTGCAATTCCGTCGATCGGGGGAGGAGAGAGAGAGAGAGAGAGAGAGAGCGAGCATCGGTGCGACGTGAAATACGACGTCGAGTTAAATCGGTATCGGGAAAAGGGCGAAAAAGGGCGGTGGGGTGTGCATTACGCGTACGTCGCTGCCACAAAGGGAGGCGAGCGATCGAGCGTAAAGGATAGGTGACATTATGCAAGTGTGCCGGCGGCGCGATTTTCGGGCGCCCTGCGAATGCGTCCCGAGAACTGGTCCAAAAATCTCGACGCGGCGATTTCTCCCCGACACGGCCGCCGCTGCCAAACAAGACTGACGGCGAGGCGAAGGGCGGCGCGCAAGAGCGATATACTGCAAATACTCGGGCTCTCTGGATGCATTTCGGCCGGGAGATACGGCTGCCGTCTGAATAGGAGACAAGCACAGACCGACCGACCGACCGACGGCTGCGGCGTCGAGCACGAGAAAGGGGAGGATGGGCGCCAGGATAGGAGGCGAAGTTGGGAATCGAGGCTCGATGCACTGCGGAGACAGCATAGCCATCGGTCTTGCCGCGGTTTTCCAAGATCCTCGAGTTTATCTCGGGGAGTTTATCTTCGGGAACGCGCGCGTAAGAGAGAGAGAGAGAGAGGGGGAGGGGGAACGAGCGCGCGGGGGTGAAGTGATCTAAGTTTCATCCGGGGCCGGGCGAGACGTCAGACCCCACGTATACGCTATCCGGACTATCCGAGGCTGTGGCGGTTATCTTTCAGTGGTGTCAAGAACTGCCCGCCGCACAGCCGATAACACCTTCCTCGCGTATTTATACGTCGATGTAGTTTGGCGCAACGCCGGGACCTACGTAAATATCGCTTGCAAAACGCACGACTGCTTTCGCGGGGTGCCGTGTCTTAGGGGATCGCGCGTCGGCTAAGCCGCGTATAATCGCGACGAACTCCGCGCTTCCGAGGAGCAACGACGATCATAGGCCTGTTCGTTCTAGAGGAACTTTCCCGCAGGCTGCATTTTGGATGAGACGGGTGTATGTTCAGACTTCCCTTGGGAGAAGTTGTAAAAAGGGAAGAACAAAGCGCGCGCGGAAAGTGCAATTAAAGGAGATACCTCGTGTCGTGTTTTCTTTCGAGCGTAAATTTAGCGGTAACCAAGAAACGAAGAGATCTCTTCGGATTTCTTTAATAAATCATTCCCTCGTAAAATCGTGTACGCATACAATCGCGAGGAAAAATTTCGATGAGCTCCTTTCTCCTTTTCCATCCGTCGTTTTATTAAAGAATACGAGAGATTTATTCTCTGCGAAGGAACGCTGCGTCTTCGCTGTCGAGTCGTTGAATAAATCCGAGGATGAATTCAACGATCAATCAACACGCTCGGGTTAATAATCATCGCAGCTCGTTAAATTGGACGTCTTGACCGAGTCTTTGACACGACGACACCAGACGGTATATTTCTGTAGGATTCAGCTTTATTTAAGATTCCTTTCCGTGTTCTCTTTTGCGCGTGCTTTTATGACACAGCGCAGCTTGTTACGGATACTTCAGTAGATTTTCTCACTTCTGACGTCGCTTGTACCATCGCGACCACTTAAGCGTTTTGCTAACTTGACATTTAATCCCTGCTTTTATTTCGATATTTAGAAGTTCATGTAGCGAGCGCATTTCTCGAATATACAGGCGGAGAAACTTTCCTTATTATTGCTCTCCTTTGAGAAAAAAGAATACAGGTTACTTGACTTTCTCTCAAGGGTAACCTAATTAGCGTGTTTGTAATACCATTAAGTAACAAATAGATTTGTTATGTTATTACGTTACGCATCAAATTAACTCGTCGACTTTCTAATATGTATAAAGTTACTGCCGTTGCAATAAACGCATATTATAATTTACTGGGACGCGAAAGTTCGCGAAGTTTGGTAAGGTAACTCACCCGCATTTTGCATCACCTAAGCAGGAAGGTTCGTCGTGTATCCTTAGAAACTTCCGCGCTCTGATGATTATTGCGACGCACTAATCCATTCAGATGTAATTAATTATTCGTAGTAACAGGCGGTGAATAATTAGAGGTGTTGCATGTCGCGAGGGATTGCCTCAAACGCGCGTACCACGTCAATCCAGCGCTATGAAGTTACCATCTATGTCTCCCGTAATTCCGTTTTCCTTCTTTATTTTAGCGGGGCGCATGATAAAATTTGAGCACTCGGTACTCTTCATCGGCGGAAACGAAGTTTCGTATTGTGAGTCACGTACGACCCAGTTATATTCGATAAAAATATTTTGAACGTTCAGAGAAGCACATGCAACTGTCTCACTATATCCAACTTGATTTCTAAAGTTTATACGTGTTTCACAAATATATATGTTTTATTAAATGCATGAGCGTTCCTGAAGGCGACCGATATAATTTTGAAGAATGCGATTCGAAAGAATTAAGATAAGNGGGGGGGGGGGGGGAGAGAAGTTGAGGACTATTGTAATCATGACAATACTAACGATCGTTTCATTTACGACGATTAATTGATCTTTCATTGAACGCGAAGACTCTGTTATCTCTGTTTTTTCAGATGCAATTACCAGCGATGTCTCTTACATTATCCTTTGAACACGCTTAATTTAAAGCGAGCGCGTTTTACTCAAGCGTAGCCGAGGATATCTTCTTTCTTTCGTAAGTTACCAGGTGTCTTTAATTTATGACCCAAGTCGGCGCGGCATTGCAGCAATTCCGTTACCATCGAGTTCTCGACAGCCGGCGTATCGACAGCGCAGGCATCGAAACGAAACTCGGAATGTCGAACGCAGCACGAGAACTCCTTCGCGTAATACTTCCGGCTGACAGCGTGCAGCTCGCCATTTTTTTCCCACGCTCTCGGAGCTCTTTGTTTTCTGTACTTGACGGTGTTTTCGTTCCCTTCACACGGGAACGCCGTTGTCGATGTTCGCTCACTTCCTCTCTCACTCTCTTCCGCCATCTCTCTTTCTCTTTCGTCGCTTCAGATTATTGATCGTTCGTTCGGAAGATTGCTGCCAGCGGGGTCACTCCTGCTAGACTGCTAGACGAGCAGTCTCACAGGAAGTAGAGAACGAGTAGAGTTGTTACCGGGAAGAAGATCGGCTGGCGGACCTATCGATTGTACTTCGAAACTCTCGTTGTCCACTCGCGCGCCACCCTGCCTGCCACCCTGCTTGCCTGCTGACTGTTGCACGTTGATCGAAAGATTTTCCGCCACAAGCTGCCGCTCGTCGAGAGAGTCGTTCGCCGATTTTTTTCCGAACCTTCCGTCCTTTCATTTCCGGCAAGCTTTTTCGACGTCCTGGACACGCGTGCGACGCGCAGAAAAATATTCCGGCGTCAAGCTCACTTCAAATATTTTTCTTTCGCGCGTGTACGATTCTAGACACGCCGGGTGCGTGAGTACGTGCGTTCATGCATGTTCGTCCATTGCGTTTCGTTAGAAACATATCGTTCGGAGAGAGAGATTTATTATTTTCGAAAGTACGTTTTTTTCATTCGTCGCATAATACGCGTGTATGTTTCTACTGGTCTAGACGTTTGTTATATTTTTAGAAAAAAATATCAAATGTTGAAGTAAACGTTCAAGGAAACAAAATACAAGTATAAAACAGGCAATAGCAATTAAGATCGAAAAAATTGAAAAGTTACACCGTAATAACCATAACATGTTATTGTTGCTGAGTGTCAACGTTTTGCTCACTGAAAGATCGGGGCAGATCGATCTCTAAACGTAATTTCCTTTTTGGATAAAATAATATTCCAATTATCGTCTTCAAAAGACGAGACGGTCGGAGAAATAACAAGGGAGAATTTGTGTTCCGACGAAAATTTCGTACGATTATTCGGCACCATGTCGGAGTGTAAATTATTCGTTTCACACGTCACTTTTTGACAATTAGCAACATCGAAATATATAATGTAATCAGCGTCCACATAATGTTAGAAAGTTTCGCGATTTCCAACGCGGCAATAAGACGGATTGGAACTTTCCTCACGTCGTTATCGTCGACGTGAGCAATTAATGTGTCATTGTGACTGTCAGAGAAGCGGAAAAGAACGCAGAGAAAACGATTTGTACTGTATAGAAAGATATAAGCATATAAATATAGATATATATATTTACCGCTTTTTTGCGAGTAAGATTAACCATATGTTCTAAGTAGTCATCGAGTGTCCGTTCTCGATAGTCTCATGATTAGCGCAGGAAAAAGAATCCGTCATTTTACTGTGCGTCGTGAATGAGTCGCGGCTACGCGTGAAAGTTACAAGATTTTTAGCGATATGGGAGAAAATCTATCGACGCGCAAACATTACAGAGAATAGAGCATATTCTGATGATCAATAATTTTTATTTCCACGAATTTGTAGAGACGACTTAGGCTTAGTGAAAATTCGAGGCCAATTATACTTCAATCAGTTACTTGTAAATTTTCGGGGGCGAATAAATTTCGAATAAAATCATCGATGACTTTAAGTACCTGCGTAATTAAATCCCGTTAAAGTTTTCGTTAAGAACAGATCAGTTCCGTCAAGGAATTCTGTTTCTACGAGATTTTCATTGCCTCGACGATCGGCGGAATTTCGTAAAAATTTTCCCGTTGTATTTCGCGCGTAATGCCTTATACTTCGTTATCACTTAACTTCGCCGCTAATTAATAAGGTTAATCAACGTTCACCGCGTGCGTGTGCGCGCGAAGGCGTGTTGTGTTGATCGTTGCAAATCGTATCGTGATGCCGAGCCTGAGTATTTACTCTGCCGAAGGTTACGCAGGAACTCCCGCGTTAAGCTTCGGACACACAACAGCTCCTCGAATGCAAATTTGATGCGAAATACTAATACGCATTCCACCACTGCGTCATCGTACACGCGCTTACACGCGACATATGTCTCGTGCTCGTATGATCGAGTTGTACATTTTTCAAATGCATCGAAGGAATTTTTCCCTCACTTGCACGCGCTCTGAGTATGATTATTGCCGTCAACTTTTAAGTAGAAACTCACGTACGTGTAAACCACTTATTTTGCAAATTACATGGACTTTTATTACCCCCTTGTAAAATTTTATGTCTTGTATATTAATGATTTTATTACGTTTTATTATTCTTCATCATTATATTTTATATTATTGTATTTTCATGTCATACTCCGTTATTATTATGTTAAATTAAATATTACAAAATGCATTTTCGAGACTGAACTGTACTGCGACATAACTTATTGAATTTTAAAAGACGCGACGAGTTAAGTTTCAAGCAGTCAGATCTTACAATTTAAATTCTTTTTGAAGGCTGATGTTTTAATAAAAATTTTCATAAGGTACCATTTGGCACCGCTGAGACCTTCTTGAGCGTAGACATTAATTAGTGCATCAATTAGGAAGCTCTCTTGCAATGTTAAATATTGAAACCGTCTTTATCACAATGTATATGTTTATGAGTGAAAAGCTCCTTGAAAAAAATCATCATCAATCATCATCAATCATTAAAAATCTGCGAGAAGAAGGTAATAATTAGTCCTTCACGATGCGCGATTGTTCTTTTAGTCTACTGCGTTTCTTTAACTACACTTGTTACCAAGTACGATTCTGCGATACCTTTCAATAAATTTCAATAAATTTAATAAATTGCATTTGTTATAGAAAGTTTTCTCTTTGAAAACTTAATTAATTTGTTGAATCGGAAATTTTATATATGTATTATATATATACTTATAAAATATAAATTTCTATTTCATGTCTGAATTTTTCTTGTTTCATATAGGGTGTGTTAATTAATTAATTAATTGAACGTGATATAAATCGTACTCTTTTAATGAGATGTATCCGATTAATTTATATTTAATGGTTAATGACGAACAATTTATAATTATTAGCGAAAAACATCTACGATGAATTTCCTACTACTTTAGGGGAATTGTTCAAAAAGTTGCCGTAAGTAAAGTAATATTAAATGGCACGCTAGAATTTATTCGATCGTTCATTAGATGAAATTAATATCGTAAAGAATACCGTAATTATCAGTTTGTTGAATCCAGCTTGATTTATTTCCGGCTTATAATCACTGATTTGAAATGCCATACAAAATTTATATTGGATATAACAAAAAAAAGTTGAAAATTAGAAATATGCTGTCGTTCTTGAAATTATCTTACCGATAGATTTCAAGCTTTTGGATAAAACTTAATCCGTTCACGTATCGCTATTTTGTAGTGATAGAAGTTGATTAGCAACAAATATTCAAACCAGATAATTTTAATTTTTAATTAACACACCAATTATATCCCGAGAATGAAGTATCGATTTTGGAACAGGCGATAAGTTTGAAGCATCAATATATAAGCCGGATGTTACGTCTTTCTTTTTTTAATAAATCGATGATTGAAATACGTCGCATAAACGATCGACTACTTTTTAGTGCATCCATCATACTTCACGATCGAAGATTGACGCTGTTATTGATATACTGTATAGCCTAATGTGATATTCATAATACCATAAAAAGCCTCTGCATACACATTCACTCTCTCCTTCCCTCTTTTTCTTTCTTTCTCTTTCGCAACACGATACGAGAGTGCATGCGACACGAGACGTTTCACGGTGTACCTTAAACAGGTGTATAATATTATGCGAAAATGAAGTAAATATTGTAGTCGACTGTGAAGAGGTGCATTTGCATTACGGAACTTAATAAAGCGATATGTTAAAGAACCACTGTTGGTCTTTTTTCCCATCACAACCGGTGCCTTATTTCAGGAATGCAGAGAGACGCTTTTGAAGTTAGAAGACATACGAGCCGTCCGAGTTTAATAGTAGCTTAACCCGTAAAAAGTAAAGAAAGTAAACCGCCTTTATAGCAAAGTTCTTTATCAGAATCTATGAGAGGAATAATGCGTTGCACGCTATTCCCTCGCTCTTCTCGATAGACGGAAAATAAAAGAGAAAATAAAGTGAAATTGCTGAAAGTTATGCGAAATTTCGATCTCATTTATCTCGAAAGGAACTTTCGTAATACTACTCCATTGTTACTCTGAGCGTCTCATAGTTAAATTACGACAAATCGAGAGAAATGCATTATATGTGAAATTAAATTCCTAATCCTTGGAAGGAGGTGCAAAAATGCTTTGGGAATGCTTTTTTACTTCCCCTTACAAGAAGGAATGCGTTCTTACCCAGGACAGCTACTTATATTTCCGCAGCTTGAATGTGCTCTAGAGGAATTTTTACCGTCTCTTCAATTTAACTCCCTGACTGTGACATGCCGATATGTCGGTGCGACATTTTACGTGTCTCACTTTACCGCGACGACGTGTCGATATACGGGCCACGTATTTCAAGCTCGACCGCTAGAAAAAAAATACTCGTTGACAAATAGAAATTACCGTTCATAAGCCGAAGAACGGTTGAGTGTAAGCGAACGTTATAGTAACTTCACTTCACACCGCCTATCAATACTTGTTCACGAAATGAAATTAATGATATGAACGTAGTTTGTGAATAAAATAAAACATGGCGGACTAACAGATTTGGTAGAAAATATCTCGCGAATATGCATTATGGTCGTTCGTGGGAAGTAAAACTTGCTTGACGTTGCTAACAAGTTCAGAAGAAATATCTCATCGTGAAATGTCTCTCGTCACCCGACACCGACGTCTCGATTCGATATTCCCAATGAAACTTCCGTTAATATTCAGAGCATATTTTAACGAGTCTTACCTGCAACTTGTCGGACGTTCGAATAGGCAGGCTCACTAACTGTTCTCGTGCACTATGCGCCATCTAGTAGCGTTGAACGTTCACGACACTCGCGCCACCTGGGCTCGGTAACTCTAAGCGCGGTTGGTAATGTTTCCCGCACGACGCGCACGTATGTGTCATCCGTTTGTTTACAAAATCTTGGCACCTTCAAACATCGACAATGCGGCGAACAATGAACGAAAGATCAAGATTGATCGACCGCCATATATGAACGCCACTCGGACACGCGATATGCGTTTCGTGCTGTAGTTCCTCCAAGTGAATACTCGTCGCGAGAAGGTAACATAACCTGACGTAACCTCAAAACCGCGCGCGTTTCACGGGTTGTACCGGGTTGCGCGCGATGACGGGCCGCCGCGAGTGCTTTTGATTAACGGTGCGGTGTGCGCTCGAGAACTCGCTATCGGTGGCAGGGAATCCTCTAGATGGATAATGAGTGAGTCCGATGACACGGACGTCCTGCTCCTGATCCCGCCTGATATATTCCACGTGCCGTCCTCCGACTCGGACGTCAGCTCGAGCGATCTCACGAGAACGGATCGCGCCAAGACCGGCGTCATCTCGGAGCTGGTGGAGCACATGCAATCGCTCGAGACCCGGATCTCCGCCATCGAGTCCAGGGACAATAGTCTGGAGGTGTCCGTGTTGAACAATTCGTTGGACTCTCACGGAGCCTACGGTGGCACGTGTTGCCCTTACTATCGGCAGACTCTGCCCAGAACCAAGTTCTCTGTAAGTCAAAGCTCCAGTCTGCAAAATACCACCGTGAAACCTCGTCAGTCTCTCTCCGTTCCCGTTACTCCCAGCGGATGCACGTCGCAGACTTCTACTAATTCTCTGAGGAATGACATGCGACCGGGATGCTGCTCTCTGACAGCCTCCGTCGCTAAATCAACCACTACTACTATTACTAACACTCTTGCTCGGGCCAAGCATGATGGTGTAACATCGTACTCCGACTCCTACGTGGTGCCTCCTCCTGTTTCCTGTGGTACTGGGCTTCCGCATGCCACTATGTCCGCGCAAAAGGAATCTCACTTGTCTCTCCGTTCGAATGATTACTGTACAAATAAAGTTAACTCCCACCCTAAACCCCACAATAATTTGCATCCCGCGATACTCGCATCGAACTTATCTAACGCCTCGATAGGTCAGCAGCACACCCGTACTAGAATAGTGCAAGAGATGGAGCTGGCCGAGGTCGACGAGCTGCTCCAAGAGATGGAGGCCACCGAATTAGAATTAGCGAAAAGAATAAACAGCACCGGGTATCAGTATCGTAATGAACCGGTTCAGTCCTCAGCTCGAATCGCTGATAGCACGGATAAGCAGGAAAAAGAGACGCAGCGCAGGCTCAGTGGGACAAATCGAAAATTGGACTTCCAGTCGTGCAATAAAGAGTCTCAATCGACTGATGTTTTGTCAACGTTTTCCCAAAAGAAATCGAACAGTGCATTCCCCGATGTATCATTGCCATACAGTGATTCATTCCACTTGGACGAGACTGATAAAATGATCTCCGAATTTAAAACCTGGGAACAAAGCGTCCAGCAGTCTGCCCCACGGCCAAATGGATATACGATGGAAAGTATGAAAAGTACCGATCATCTATCCAACGTGCTATCTGCCACTATCAACGTTGCTAAACCGAGGGAGCTAACGATGAACCAAAGTAATGTATGCACGAACGAATCGAGCGCAAGCAGCGCACAGGTTGAGTCGAAATCTTCCACTATGAAAGTAGATCCTGTGTCACGCGTTACTGAGTCAGTGAAATTAGCTGATCTTCTGCCAACGAGAACTGTGCAATACAGCAATACAGATCGCTTGTTGGATCTATACAAAGTGCCACAGCGTAATGGAAATTTACATGATAATAAAGAAAAATTTGAACTTGGTAAAAGCACCGTGCACGTTGGAACAAATACAGATTCTCAGTTAAGGTATTGTATATGAAAAATGTGCATTTGTTCTCCTTGTAGAACAATCCATGATGCATGTTTTGTAAAACATCTTACCAATAATTTTACTAAGTGAATAATCCGGACAATAAGTTATTATAATCTTTTGCAGAAAATGTCAGCGCATCTTGTCACTCTCGGATTTTTGGGATACTAATCCAATCAGGTCGCATGAAGAAACGCTTAGAATCAAGCTCGAGGAAGAGAAATTTCGCAGAGAGGTACAATAAAATGTATGCACGTGTAAGTCCATGGATAATTGCCTATTTTATATTTTCAGCATTGCGAGCATCTGATACAGGAGCTTCAGAAACGCCTGCTGGAACAGCAGGAAAAGGTGGCGGTAGCGGTTAGAGTGGACAATGAGAAGAATGTTTTGATATCTCAATTTCACGCGGCTTGGTCGAAGTTGAAACAGCAAGTCGAAATGCTGGAGACGGAACACAGAAGCTCGCGGACTAATCTGCAAAATGTCACGGAGAAGCATCAGTCCGAAGTCGCGGAACTTCAATCTCAGATCAAACGTCTCGAACGGGAATTATCGAAAGCGTTAGACTTGGCAGCCGGATATAAAGAGAAGAGCGACACCACGAATAAAGAGAAAATCGATTTACTGAAGACCCATGCGGACGAATTAGAAAGTTACAAATCCTTGGTTCAAGAGGCGGAGAATCGATGTGAACAAATGAAAATTGAATTCAACGCACTCTTGGGGAAAAGCCAGCAGAGAGAGGAGACATTGAGAACCGTGCAATCAGAGTTGAATAGGGAACGTTTGAGGGAGACTGAGGTGCGAAACGAGATGGGCCTGATTCGTAAAGCGTTAGACACCTGCGAAGCCGAATTGATAGTGCTCAAACAAGAGAAGGAGCACATGCAGCTCAAGCTCAAAGAGGAGATCAACAGGAATTCGATTTTAGAGCAAAAGAACTCGTCGCTGCTTGTATCCATCGATGACGCTAAGAAAGCGGAAGTAATGTGTTACGAGATATTTGTGAGATATCTGCGTGTAATTCTTCTTACTGTGTGTTATCGCGTTTTCGTGTTTCCAGAAATTAGCGAAGGATGAAATCAAGTCTGTCGCGGAGCAAAAGGAAAAGATCAGGGCGGAATTGCAGGAAGTTTATCAGAAACAGGTGGACGAGGTGGTGAAGGCGAAACTGCAGGAATTTCAGACGCAGCTCGACACCGCCGAGTCTGACTTTTTAGAGGAGATGAAAACAAGGCAGCAAGTTATAGCCGAATGCGCTGCCAGGAAGATAAAGGACGTCATCGACAAGTTTGTTCGCTTTTATCTGCACAATAATGTATCAATAGACCAGTGAATATTTCGAGATATATATTCGAACGTGAAATATTGAACTCTACTTTCAGACATCATTTGGAGATTAACTTATTGGAGGAGAAGCACAAAGAAGAGAAACGGTTGTGCGAACTGCAATTGGCTCAAGCCCTGCAGAAATCGTCTATGTTGGAGACGCACTTGAATTCCCAGCGCGCCACCAAGTCCCAGCTTGCGGAACAGTTGCACTCGGTCATGCAGAAACAATGGCAGCAAGCTCTGCACATTATATCGGGTAAGTCGGCAAACGTATTCGAGCTGGTATCCAAACGTACGATTACGTGTCAGTGCCGTTATTATGTCGAAGTTTGTAGCACGAGTTTACATCACGCGATTCGTAGACTACAGGATACAATTACAGGTGGTAACACGGACAATTTAGCTCCGATTCAAAAGATTCACGCGGACAAAGGTCCCGTGAAGTCCGAATCAATGCCAAATTGTCACGCTAAACTTTCCCAGGAGCCGACGAGGTACGCGCCGCAATCGTTGGAGGTGCAAACCGGCGTGCAACCCCTTGACGATCAGAACGAAAGCGCGGTCACGATCAATTCTATTGATAATACGCCGTTGACTAGTAGAAACGGCTCGAAGGATGACCTTCGGAAATACGTGAAAATGGTCAGTGGGATCCGGGTGGATAATTAATTTCATTTCATTTTTCGTTCATTTCACTCGTGATTGTTAATAATCGCGCTAGTTGGACGCGAACCTTTTGCAGATCGCGGAAATGCAGCTGGCGAGGGAGGACATCACGAAGCACAGAAACTCCATTTCGAGTCCGCCGTTGGTGTGCAGAGAGGTGCCGCGAAAACATTATATGAAGAAAGAATTAAGCATCAAGAGCGAGGACAGCATTTCATGGCAGCCAATTCCCGAGGTTTGTCTCTTGTCGGTCGATCAGTCGTGATAATTGGAACGTACGCGCGACAAAAACAAAATAACATCGCTTTATCGTTAGACTTGTACGCGCGACGTCGACGAAAACACATCTTTCTCACAAAAAATGATTGCTAAAGCGGACCAGCAGAGAAGTAAGCCTCCTTGGAAATGACACGTCAGTTATGAAGTCAACGACGACGTCGACGACACCGAAGGCGTGGACGAACTCGATCGCGTTAGCTGAATTCGATACGGTGTAACTTAACTAGCAGTAACGCCGGCTTTTGTACGACAGATTCCCCAATATCTATTTTTTAACGCGAAGAATTTAATAAAAGGACGTTTTTACACTTCGACCTACTTCAATTTCAATACTTCTACCCGCCCTCCCTTCTTTCCCTGGTCTTGCCTCCTTGCGTGAATATAACGTTGAAAGCGTTATTTCGCGAATTGAAAATGGAAATATCGATATACAATCTTCTTCTTTCGCTTACATCTCTTAACAGCAGGTCTTATAATAATTCCGATGGTATTGATCTATTACCTGCTAATTTTTGTTACGTTACGCATGCCCGAACTGTCCAATTTTTAGCTTGACATCAGCCTCCACGTTTCGAAACATGTTCATCGCGATTTATAGCATTCTTATTGCCGAGCGTGCGGAGGAAAAGGATGTGCGATAAAATAATAGGTTGATAACAAAGAAGAGTTTATATCTCACAGAACGGGAATTCAACGCGGCTTGAAGCGAGATGCTTGCGCAAGCGCTTTTCTAAACCCGGATTTTATATACATATATCTTTGGATACACATAAATTTCGTGTAAGTTGCGGTTATCCACTAAACAGATTACGCACTCCGACTATCTGTGGTTCACAGAATATTGATAGAGCTATTTTGTCCGAACAACTCATCCGTAACGACAAACTCCGTGGCACTGCTCATAGGAGCGGCGAGCGCTGCATTTTTTCATTGAAAAAATTTTCCATTTTCTTCTCGTATTTTGATGATTGAACATCCCTAATTCCAGCACAAATTCTCATTTAGGTTCGCATATTTCGATTTATACAATAAAGATCGGAGTTCGTTACACGTAGACGAGTCTGTTCAATATCAATGTCACATGTTAAACACGTTTGCTTCGTGTAGAATGTTGCATGCTGATATCGTTCAGGGAAGCGCCGAATCGCTTGTCGATGTGCGCCGTGAATGATAATTTATCCATACCTCGTGCAATACACATCGCACGCGAAAGAACGCGATGTGTCACATGTCTGGAAAATTTGTGCTAAACTAAAGCCTCGCTCGCTTATTGATCGCATTATCGCCTTTGTTGTAATAGTCTTGTCGAACTTCATAATTACGATGTGACGGATGTGATTGCTTCACTGCAACATCGACTCGTCCGTTGCGTTGCAATTATTAAGCGATGAATGTGCTATTGTTCTCTCTGAACACATATCTTTCATCAGATAATGTAGAAGATAACATTAAGCTGTTATTATTTACTGCGATTTGACGTTCCTAATTAATCAATTCTGATTTAATTTTTTAAAAAACTTTCTTCATGTCCAGATCATAAATTGTCAGAAATTGCTCAGATAGACATAAATGCTGAACGCGATATGCAAACATTTAATGTACATTTAATTTCATGTATACTTTGTGATGCCATCGCAACAGTACATGTTTAAAATATGTTTTAAGAAATCTGTATTACGTTACAATTTAATAATCAAGGTATTGACTTCTTATTACTACAATAATTCCGCATTAATTGCGTTCTCTTGCGAGCGGCAATATTGCCGCAATTTTTACGGCGTCAGACGAAAATTCTCGTTGTGTGAGGACGAATCTTCATGCATTCATGCTGGTCACGATGCAGACGATAAATCCAAATATGTCTGAGTGAGATGATCGTAGGAAACGCTGAGGAAGAGAGAACTGGCAGCGAATCACAATCAAATTTGCCCGTCTGCCCATTGAATACGAGCGGCGATACCGTCGTTGCCGCGGTCGATGACCGGAAAAAGTCAATCCTGTTTCTATAAAACCGCCCTCTTCTTCTTCCTCGCATCCGCGTTGCAATCGTAAAGCCGCATCGCCGGCTGTCGTTTCTCGCTAGAGACGACACGATCGTAAATTTCGCAATCGTAATTCGAGTGCGAAAGGATCGCGAATCTCCTGCGGATTGCGCCAGAAAGCACGGGGAAGGCACAACAGGACAACCCGAGCACCGAGCGCTCGTCGCGTTCGGCTCTTCAAGCCCATAAATGACGATCACGCCTACGGAGTCCTGGTACCGAGCCGGCGCCAGTTATGAGGATTCTACGCGCGGAACAAGTTGCCGATTGAAAACGAAAGAGCAGCAAGAATGCAAAGGGAGGAACGTGATAGTGACCACCCCCTCTTCGTCCGTATAGATGGTAGAGAGTCATGAGTCGTGTCCGTTCTTCGTGTTCTTTCTCTCTCTCTCTCTCTCTCTCTATCTCTTTCTCTCTCTCGCGCGCACATTGCTCGTGTATGTACGTACGTACGTGGCCTTTAGTCGGCGGGCAAAGCCTCGGCAGTGAGGAGACGTCGCGCGTCGACTATCTTAGCCGGGTCAGTTCGTACGTGCGTGCCGTTACCGTGAGAGCCGGAGGAGCTTGAATGCACGGCGAAGATGCAGCCCGAGACCGGAGGACGCTCGCTATTCTGCTGGTTAACAATAGCGCTGCTCGTCGGCCTTCTCGTCGACGACACCGGCGGCGTTTGGAAGAGACGGGAGGATAAGACCAAGTGCCCGAAAGTGAAGGGCATACGCAACTTTGACATCTCCGAGGTACGGGGTTCCCCGTGACGAGCGCGCGCGCGCGCGGCGCGAGGTCACACACAGAGCGCGGAAGTGATGAGCGAGAGGAGTTTGAGATTTTGTTTCTCGCCGCGACAGCGATTTTCGCAACGGTGTTTCCGCAACAATGGGAGACGCATCGGCTCTCTGTCGGTTTATTGCGTTTATTTCGAATGGTAATTTCGTTTATATTCGCGCTTGTGTGTTAACACGCGCGCGAGAGATAGTCTCGTGCAGAGGCAGGGACAGGTCAATAATTTAAATTCGCTCTCCGTGGTTTCTCCGGGCAGAGTGGATTTTCTCCGGTTATACGAACGAAGCGGATCGCTTTCGCGTGTGTATCGATGCTGCGTGGAGCTTTGGCGAACCAATCGGCTTATTTTCTCTATACACCTTGCTGCTTCTATTTTCTAAAAGTCGGTAAACCAGACGAAACGGCTGGGAATTTATTTCGAAATTGAATATCCGACGGAAGTTTAAATGTCCGTTAGATTTTCCGAGACCGATTCTAAACTCGTTGCGAGAATTTTGTATCTGAATGTAAGCGCAGTTTCGAACTGTTCTTTCTTTCTCTGTCTGCGTATGTGCGTTTCTGCGCTTTTCGCATTTTCTTCCACTGCTGAAAATGAAAAAATTATATTTTTACCAGAAATGATATCAATTGTTAATTTCTATCCTTTTTTTGTTATTTTTTCATTAAGAAATCAGATAGAATATGTTAAAAAGCAACGCAAATATTATGTCAAAAGTTAACAAAATTATAATAATACTGGTTAATCGAAATATAAAATGTGTTATTTTAACACTTACACACGTTGAACATCGATACAAAATGTTGAGATAACATAAACACAATATATTAAATTAACACACGGATATATGTTAGAAATTTAACACAAAAACTTGAATAAGAATCGATTTTAACACAAGTAAAAAAAACAAAGTTTATTGCTTCATAGAGTTTCGTACACGAATTAATTCGTAAGTTGGCGATAAGGGAAAAGAAGAATCTCATACTGTCATTTCGCGTATCTCTTTCTCTATCGCGCTTTAATTCTCGGTAATTACAGCCGCTCCAGAGCGAATCAAAATCAACTTCCGCCGATGTTATTTGTGCGGCGCCCGATATTGTCATGAAGTTCGCAACGCCTCTCAGCCCGGCGGGTCGAGCCGTTTCGGGCATAATTTTGTGGAGCAATTTGATCGTGTTATTTACGTAGTGGGCACGCGTTGTTTGACGCGCTTCATTCGAGCCGCGATATTGCCCGCGCGAAATAGCGCGACGCGCGCTGACGTATTATCCGCCGTCGGATGCGACATCGGAAACGCACAATCAATAAACAATTCGTCGGATATGTTGGCCGAATATTAATTATTGTACGGCCGGCAATCCGCGTCTATTTGTTATACGCGGTATAACGCCGATTTTACGCAATAGCGTATCGAAATTATCGCTCGCTGTTCAATTAACGGTACAGATTGGTCTGACACGAGGTCGTGACACGACGAGCGTCGCCGCTTGTCGCTGGCATTCCTGCCGGCGAATATCGCGAATTCTCACGCGTAACATCGCGCTCGTTAGCCGCTTTTCCGACGGAATTTCCACGTCCCGCGAAAAAGCGGCGCGCGTCCCGGCGTTAAGCGCGCACAATGCCGTGTATTATTAGGAGAAATTATTTCGCTGTTTTACGACGAGAGACAAAGTGCGCGACCGTCGCTCCGGGTGCTTGCAATATCTGCGTGTGTGGGTGTTGGGTGCAACAATGTTTGTATACACGCAATTGCCTCTAATGGGAGCGTCTAGGCGCGCTGAGTTATTTGCAATTTCGTTTGTGATGGCCGCGAGTGTGAAATATTACTACTTAGGGAGAGGCTCTCCGCTCGCGCGGCCTTTCTTTTCGCTGGCGTTCGGCATTCGGCGGATTTATTTTTGGATCTTAATGTGTATTTAAAGGAAGACTATTTCGGACATGTCGCGTACACGCGACCATTTCCGCTGGTTGATTTGCTTTTCGCAAACGGCGATAGAGACAGTGCGGCGAAGCGGATCGTACGCGCGGATGCCCTTTAATCCTCGCGCCGCTCGGCTTTTTCAAGTCGTAGATCGAGCAGGATAAAACGCAATCCATATTTAGAGGCGAGCTTTTTCAAGTATTATTTTAGTCGCGCTCCGTAGTACCGCGGCATGTTTTTCAACTAGGCGCGGTATAAAAACGGTGACGTTTTTTTTGCCCCGGCGATTAAGATACGCTATGATAAACTGTACTTGAGCCTTCCGGGCCTTTTTAGACCGACCGTATATCACTTCATAGAGATAGGCATTGAACCAGGGCATTTGCGATAACCCAAAACTTCGAAGTGTCTCTCGCGCTTTCATCGTAAATCCGAATAATTTGTTGCACGCGCTCGCGTTTTCGACGAAATACACGATGTTTTATACGTACATGTGAGAATATGCCTCTCTCTTAGCGATATATTAATGATCTCTTGATAATTCGGCTGGTATGTGTGATGTAACGCCTTCAGTGTGTTTGAAAAGAGAAAACTAACAGAAGGATTTGAATCAACAGCAAAAATTCACGAAAGAATTATGCGAGGGAGATACTTTCCAAGCACTGTGCATTAAATATCATAAAACTGCAAGTTTGACTGTTACAATGCCCTTTCAGTGAGATTTGAAATGTTAAGTTTATACGACATCGATGTGAATGAGGCACGCCAGAAATAGGCTCGGCAGATTTTGAATTCGAGGCTAATAGGATTCTCCTCTTCGCATTTGCCGCCATTTGCACGTTATTATTAGAAAGATCAAATTTTGTCGATAACACGATGTCCAGCGTAAAATCGATCGCATCGAACAATAATTTTTAACAGGTTTGTTCGTATATCAAGTTTACAAATATCCCGTATGTAAATATCTATATAGGTTCTGAATGGGAAATAAATATTTCGCGGACCAAAGCTCGACGGGGAGCACAATGAAATTCGAGAGTTACGTTGTGCGGAATTACACATTCGGATAAAGACAATGGCGCACATAATCGTGTTCGGTAAATTCCCCGAACGTGTTTCTAGCGCCATCCGCGCGTCGAGAACGCGATCGCTTGACCCGCGAAGCGCATGCATTCATTAGCATATGTTAACACGAAGAAAATCAACGCGGCGTGTAAACTGTTGCGCCCATTTCACGCGTGACTTTACACCTACATGCCTACTACAGCACGTAACAGACACCTTGCGCTTCTTGCAGTTTCTCGGATCGTGGTACATTGTACAGTACTACGCAAGCTCAGAGGAAGCTCTCGCGTACAGATGCATGAGAGCCGAGCTCTCGGTCTCGCCCGAGAGCGCAGAAGTTACCATGAATTTCACTTACAGCTTTACCGACGATCCCATTAACGAGTTGCTCGTTGGTAACATCACGTGGAAGATCCCTTCGTCGGATTCACCTGCCCACTGGGTGCACGCCGAATTTCCATGTAAACAGCTATTTAACTCGTAATTAATCTACTTCCGTCCGATCCGTCGATAAATCACTTTTGGAAGTTCCATGCGACACTCTACAATCCGCGAAGGCAGTTTAAGTAACAACTCATAATTATGAAGTTGTTATTTAAACTCAATTCCCACTCACACGAGTCGCTTCTTACCGCTTTTAACTTTTATCATATTAACATTGACGCCGATTTCGTGAGTTGGAAGTTTCACCCTTCTTCTCTTTTGAATTCATCCAGATATTAAACTTAGAGTTTCTTTTCTGAAACTTTCCACACGCATGATTTCCGCAGGAAAAAGAAACTTGAGTTTCTCCTAACGTCGCTGTAATAATTTGCATGCGCCGTTAAAAATAGATAGTAATAAATATTACGTACAGATAATCTCTGTCTCAAATGGACAATTTACGCATTTAATAGATAAAAAATTCGATCTTTTCCAGACGAAGGAGTGTACAATACGTATGTGCTAGATTCGGATTATAAGTCCTGGGCGTTGCTAATGCACTGTGCTGAAAAGAGCAAAAGTCCACGATATTTATCTAGCTTCATCATGAGCCGTGAAGAGAGCCTCGGGGCGAACGTCATTTCTTATCTGCGCGAGAAACTGCCTAGGTACGTTCGTCTCGGTTTAACGTCTACCTCTCGCTCGAAAGTACTTATTAAAACAGATTGGTTTTATCATGTTTCTTAAAAACCGAGATTTTCCACTGAAGGAGAAATTTAATCTAACGAGACTCACATTGTCAGTGGAAATTGTTCAAGTTAAACCAGTCAAAATATATATATATTTTTTTGTTATTTCATGAAATTATTAACGGAAAATGAATTCTTTCATCTTTTTAATACGTAGATATGACATCGACTTGGAGTACATGTTTCCCATGGATCAAAAGCAGTGTAACAAAACGGAAGATCTGCTTATACCGCCGTTTATACCCATCAAGAAAGGCTACACCAGCCGAAGGCACCCGTTGAAACGGAAACATAGGCGCTCGTGAATTTCACTGCTCCTTCAGGAACGACACACATCTGAAACATCGTAAACGCTTTAGAATAAGGAAATCTTTCTGTATCGAATTTAATATTTCTCGTCAGCCGATGCTGATCATATTTCTCCGATATCAAGTGAGAAGATGTGTAACGCTAGTCTTTAAACATAAATTATAACTGCAAAAGCCTTTGAATAGCGGATTTAATTTACATATTCAATTTACTCGTATCAATGCAGTTAATACGACTTGTCGTAACGATCGTACGTCTGTTCCATTTTTTCTAATACTTAAAAAGACATGTGATATATCTCTATATATATATGATTTGGATGTTCCAAACTATCGGGTGTCTATACACATTGGAGAAAAGCGTGACAATGGAAAAATAAAACGGAAGGGTGGATGTGAGGAATGGTAATATCCGAAGCGTGCGGACGATCTCGCTCGAATCAAAAACAGCAGACCGTTACTTTGGGCTAATTTTATTAATTCAATTAACAACGTGTTATAATATTCTTCGTCTCTTCCTCTTATTTATAATTACATAATTGTAATGAACTGTTATTGTTTTCTTTAGACCCGTCGTCTCCCAACATCTTAGCACAACTCGTCCGAATTAACTGACACGCACGTGCGGCGGCACGCAGGATCGTCACGATCTCACCGTCGTAATCGTTATCATCAGCATCGTCATTATCGTTTTATCATTAGCGTAACAGTCGTCGTCAGATTATCACTCAACGCACCTAATTACTTAATTACTGGAGATATGGCAGCTACAACTTATAAGAAATATTACAAAATCACTTGTGACTCTCATTCTCCTCACGCTTGCACAATATTTTACGCATACGAACGCTATCACACCGAGACGGGCGATCCCTCCCTTCTTTCCTTCCTTCCTTCCTACCTTCCCTTCTACCTTTCTTTCTTCGTTAATTTTTAGTTCGCGCACGAGCGATCGCGCGATCTCATTCGATGAGACCGCGTTCGGCTCCGTGTAAAGTCGGTTCTGTCCGGTGCGCACAGTCGCCGGTCCTCGCTAGAGCGCGACCTTTCGTTTCGTCCGTGACCTCTGCCCTTCGTTTTCGCGCGTTTCTGAAATATATAATAATCGGGCGCTCGTGACGAGCCAGACGCGTTGTTTCGCGCCCGCTTTCGTGTAGCGTGCGGAATAGGAAGAACGCGCAGGGGCGTCGAGGGACACGCGGCATACGACAGGTTCGTTCGCTCCCGTTATAACGTACGTTTCGAGATCATTAGTGGTGGCGAGCGTCGACTGCCCCCCGGGACAGATCCGTCGCGATGAGCCGTCCGGTCGCAATGTAGTTTACCGCTAAAGCTCTATCACATCGCGCGCCCGCTAAACTATCACACCACACCGCTAAACTATCACACCATTCGCCCGCATTCACTCTCCTTTTTTCGTTCTACGGGCGTGTGCATACGCGAATCGCCTATTATTAGTCTCCTAATAATTCATCAGTATTAATTAGTCGTACATTTAATTCTTTTTCTCTTTTAATCACTCGTAAATTAATTACCTATAGTCGTTAAATCTGTATCTTGTAAACCTGTACTCGCGCGCATGCGACCGCTTTGTGCGTACGCGCGCGTACATACGTACGTCTCTATGTGCGTGCAAGTGTGTGTGTGTGTGTGTGTGTCTTCGTATGTTTTTTGTTTCTGTATCTCTGTGTGCGTGTAAATGCGCGTGTACGCGCGGTATGTGTGCCGTACGTGTACGCGTGTTATGCCTCTGTGTCTTCAGTATTATTTCATATATCTGATAGACTATCTATTTATTTGAAATTTACGTTTTATAAATACCCTATAGTAAATCGCGATTTTCTTCATTTTTTTCCTTTTCTCTTCTCTCTCTCTTTGTTTTTCACTTTTGTTGCTCCGCCATTCGATTATGCGCTTTTGTACGAGGGTGTAATGCGAACCGACTGATATTGTATAGTTTGACGTGTGCCCGTATTATGCGCGTGTATACGTGTATATGTGTATACGTACGTGTGTGCGTGTGTGTTCGTTCGTGTATATATAACCAACTTAATAATCGCGTACAGGTGCTTCCGAGTGAGCGTAGAATTCTCGCCGCCGGATCGATATCCGCCGTCCGTGCATTCGTCCGAAGTATGTGCGACTCGGTTTCGGGCTTCTCGGGTGTAAATGGTAACAGGGCTGAGTGAGTTGGTCGATAGGCGGCTTGGTGAGTGTACGAGTTACGACCGGGTGTGTTCCACGTGCGACAATAACGACGAGAATGACAATGGGACGGGCGAGTGCACGGTCAAGCGAGCGAACGAGCAAGCGAGCGAGCGAGCCGTCTCGCTTCGACGGCGGTCTCGATTGTCGAAAGTAGAGATGTGAGAGAAGCGCGGTGTTACGGTGATTAGAAATAGATAGAAATCGCGACAGAGAGAGAGAGAGAAAGAGAAAGAGAGAGACAGAGGGATGAGACAAGAGACAGAGATATAGAAAGAGAGAGAGGAAAAGAGAAATAAAAAATCGTAACTAGGAAAAATACAGAAAAGAACGGCAGAACGAAAGAAGCGCTCGCGCATACGCGTAATTTCGCCGCGGTGGGGTTCCCCGCGGCGCAAGAGAAGATGAACACTCGTTAGATATTAGTAGAAGTACTAGACGAAACCGGCGAAGTTCTCTACTGCTTAAAGTTACAGTTAAATAACGGACGGCCGGCAGCACACCAGTTCATTTTTCTGTTCTTCTTTTTCTTCTCCCTCGTCTTCTTTTTTTTCTTTTTTGGTTGAACGGTCAGACGTGTTTCGATTATTGCGATGAGAGACTCGTCTTTTATTTTTATATTTATATTGTATATATNTATATATATATATATATATATATATATATATATATATATATATATATATATATATATATATATATATATATATATATATATATATATATATATATATATATATATATATATATATATATATATATATATATATATATGTATATATAAGGGCACTGCCGTGCCGCACGATCTAGCTTCTTTTCGTTTAAATAGTTACGATAAAGTACGAGATAGGAGGCAAGTACAGTTTACGGAAAATTCGAGTGATAGACTCCGCAGGTAGGAGAAGGGATACGAAGGTGCAAGCCGCTTCGTTGACGTCCGCGTGAAGGAAGCATGAACGGCCGTCGTTTCTTTTTCCTCGGCTTTTGGTTTCCGCGCCCCGCGCACGAGATTTCCTCCGGCGCTTGTCACCGCACGTGGCTCGTGTTCGCAGGCGACCGTCATGAGCCGCGTGACGTTCGCGTGGACTCGCTGAAACCGGGCCGGGAATGTGCCGAGAAATGCGACAGAGTGTATGTGTGTGTGTATGTGGAATATAGAGAGAAAGACACGCATTCGTAGCAGTCTCGTCCAAGAGGAGCCCCAGCTGATCGGTGTCGCCCGCTTCGTTACCTTCGTTACATCTCGGGGAAGGAAGAAACAAGAGGAGGAGGAGGATGACGAGGGGGAGGAAGGGGAGATGCGGGGAGTGATTAGTGGTCCGCGAGGAAGCGTCCGTCTCCGGACGCATCGTTCGATCTCGTCGTGCCCGAACCGGCACACTCCGCTTCGTCTTCTTCATCATCCTCTTCTGCGGTAGGTCCGACGCGACTCGTCGGTGAGGTCGGCGATGTCGATCGTCGACGACACGGCGATCGGGACGACACGTCGCGCGCGCGCGCGCGCTGGTCTCCTCTCGTGTCCCGACTGGTAAAAATAATTGGCTACGCAGCGATGGAAAGAACTTCGTGAACACACGGCCATCCTATAGTCACGCACTCCGGTCGTTCGTTCACCGTCGGCCGGGCCATCGTCAGCCGATCGGCGGTGAGCACGTTTGTGGCTTGGTCCGACGTGCGCGTGCACGTGCGCCCGTTTTGATCAATCGGCCGCGGGCCGCTCGTCGCCGGCCGCGGTAGCTTCTCGCCGTCGGATCTTCGCGAGGTGATCGATGTTCGTCCGATGGTCGTCATGGGTCGTCCCGATCACTACTTCACCCGCGACGAGCCGTTGCAGTCCGCGGTGACGATCTGACGAATCGGCGACGACCGCTGTCAGTAGACCCAAGAGACGGGCACCCACTGGGGTGTCGTGTGCACGCGCTCGATCGCGCCCTCCAGCTGAGCGATCGTCTCGTCGAGGTCGTTGTTCACGATGGTCAGGTCGAAGAAGTGCCCGTACGCCTGCTTCAGCATGTCCGACTCCTTCGCCAGCCGCTCCAGACTGCCGTCGAGCTGAAAAACGCGAACGACACCGTTAGAGAAATCCGACCCGTCCGCCTGGATTCCGCTGTTCAAATGGCTGATCGGGGGAACGTCATGAATCGGATGATAAAGTAAGACAATTCATTGAACCTGATAATGACCGATCGAAGTGCCCTACTCTCGTGTTCATCGTCGAAACTCGCCGAACGAAATGCTCCATCGGTCGTATCTCGGGAGAAACATTTCGCGTTGCGAAGATAAAATCACGTGTTATTTTATGCGCTCTTTCTAGAGAGTCGCCTCGTCGTCGACGATCGACTTCGCCGACCTCACCGACGAGTATTTCGCGTCGCATTTCATATCGGGTGCTATTACTACTGTGCATGTGTATATTTAAACTGCATTATACTGCGAATTTTAAATAAGTGATTTTTTAATTAGAGACGAAACGCCAATAATATCGGAATTAACGCATTTCATACTATCGAGCGACGAGCGCACACTTATTGTTTATTAGCATATTATATTTATAGCGCCGGCCCACAGAGCCGCCGCTGTTCTTTATCGATTTCCAGCTGGAGTGCATTCGCAAACAGCAATTGGTCGGTTAGAAACAACTATTCACTCAGGAACAAGTGGGCCGATGATTGTTTACCCGATTAATTTGCTAAATCCATTATTCATTTGAAGATCGCTGAATAGTTGGCTTAATTGCTCAATTGGCGTGCAGGCATTCCCGGCTCACGCTGTTAGCTATGAATCAAGAACTGAGCCACGTTTCGGCGTAGATCGGAGAATATTTGCACATATCGGTGTTCCCGATACCTTGTACTCTTTGACGGGTCCTTTGGTTCGGTAGTGCGTTAGTGCGCTGCAGAATGCGCTGTTATAGAACTGAGTCTCTTTGACAATTAATCACATTTCACGAGGAACACTTTAAAGCCAATATTATAGACTGGATATAGCTTGAGCGAGGTAACATTTTCCGTGTGTGTGTACCGCGTTCTTAATTAATTCTCTTATGCTATATAATTTGATACGTAAATGGGATATACTTTACGCGATGCTTTATGTAAACGAGAAACATACAATTGTTATTTTAACGCTGTACATGAGTTTAAATGTTAATATAATAAAATCGAGAAATATATACACGCAGACAAGGTATCGGCAATATAATGTTCGTATAAAAAGAAATTAGAACGTTATTGTTGGCCACAATGTATGTTGAGCTATATGTTTTTAAACACACTCCCCAGCCGGTTATACGCATTGTATGAAATAATGCCACAAGGTATGTACATATGAATAGGTGCGTCTATATTTTATTATGAATTTATGAATGTCCCATTTTTGCTCGTACTGCATATATCCGCCAATAAATCTCATATTGTAATAAAACACGCTCGTCGACTCGATACGAGCGCTATGCGGTCTAGGGAGGAAATATTCGGAATATGCAATATATAAGTTTATTCTTCAAGCCCCTGCACGTGCGAAGCTTGTTTTCATACTTACGTCCGCAACGTTTTGAAATACTGGTGCGGCGATGAAGACGACGTAAGGTGCAAATTCAGCGGTACGTAAAACTTTCAGCGCCTGCGGTTCGACGTCCAATATGGCCATTCTGCCTTCTTCGTGAATTTTGCGAATAGTTTCGAGTTTAGTCCCGTACATAGCGTCTTCGTGCGTACCTGTTCGCAGAAATAAAACGGATGAAATCTCAGACTCGATAGTCGATGTCCTTGCGGGACTTTCATCAGAAAAAGATTTGCGCTCGCTGTTTCTCAACTTACCGTATTCGAGGTATTCATTAGCAGCTATATCCGCCATCATCTCATCGTGCGATACGAAATAGTAATTACGACCATCCTCTTCGTCGTTTCGCGGAAGCCTCGTTGTATCTGCGCATCGAACAAATTAATTCGATAAATATACTCTGTATATTTTACACACGTATTTATTTTTTTTTTAATTTTATGATTCTTTTACAATAAAATATAATATCATTAATTTCATATATTGATATTACACAAACGTTCGAGATACTCACGCGGAATAGGATAGGCGTATTTATCGGGATGCTTGGAGATAATCGTGTTCTTTATGTGCCGTCGGCCGACACCATGTGCTCCCAATAATACTAATGTCTTTCTCTGAAAGGCAGGATCTGCAAAAAGGAAGATAATGTCACGATTTTTTGGTTAATTAACATCCAGATATTCGGTGTGTGTCGTAACGCATATATTTCATGTGAAATTATCTAGATAAATTCAACGAATTGAAATTAATTACTATAATTAATTATTATATGAAGATTACACGAAGCAACGGACGAAACTTACAAGGAAGCTTCACGACCTCTTCGTAGGTCACCAGGTCCAGCTGGTCGAAAACAGCATTGTGCTTAGCGAGATATTTATCCTTATATTGCTTCTTTTTCCGGCCGAATATTGAGCAATTTACTGTAAGCAAGAAAGAGTCGTTAATGCGGACGCCGGAGGAACTCGAGACTCGGTCGCCTCCGCCTGCCTCGAAGACGTCTGTCCGACGTAAACTTGCAAATTACCGTGCAAGTGTCACGTTACGGAATCCATTATCCGTGTTAATTAAAAGAGTCCCGCGCCTTTGTAGATATCGATAGACGTCCGTTAAATCGATCCCAAGGGGGACGATCGCGGTATCGTGGTCGTCTCGTAGCGAGATCGAATCGCGAATTCAGTTTACGCACACCACGATATGCACACGCGCACGTGAGTGTGCACCAGAAATCGCGTCACGAGCGAAGCGACGGCTCGATTTTTTACGAGGGAAAAAAAACGACGACTCTTCCTCCACAATGCGGATCGTAAATATGCATTGAGCATTTCCTCTTCAACGAAATCCACCAATAATGCGCGACGTGCACGACGTGGTCGACGAGAGATAAGCATGACGGAGATCGTTTTCCGCAGAAGACACTCGTACAGAAAGATCGTTCACGAATTCGCTAGAATATCTTGTGATCACGTCTCCTAAATATGCGTATATCGCCCGACAGAGCGCGTTACCCCTATCGGAAATGCGGGCACGCACCGATGTGCGTGTATATCAAGGTCGTGGCGGTCTCTCGGAATGGGAACTTGAGGGGGGGGGGGAATTAATGAGAGAGTCACGCCGACGTGAAGCGACGGACTGTTACTCGGCGACAACGTCGCTTCCTGGGTCAAGCAAGATCTTGTCTATATCGGTATAAAAAGAATTCATTCAATCAGCCAGTTCGAAAGAAGCCATGCCCAAAAGGCACTCGGGAGTCCTATTGAGAGGGGTGTTCCAGCAGGTCACAAGATGACATCGTAAGGTCCGTGGTGTAAGAGATTAATGCGTGAAACCTTGAATACGCGTCATAATCGGAGCCACGGTGAATATCGCGAGTGTGTTATCCTCCCGCGATTGCGGAACTGTCGAATGCACCAAAGGGAAGCCGCGTGTCGCTATATCGTACATTGAAGGTTCGCGTGATAGCACGACTGTATAAACCCGTGATACCTTGCCAAAATATTCGGGAGGTGGACGGCTCGAAAAACGCCGTCATTATCCGGAAACTTGAGACACGGGGCGGAAATCGCGAGGGGAAAGTCGCGTCTCCGGAACTTTTGACAAGACATTCTCCGGGTGTCATTGACCGTTAATCTCCGGAATTCGATCGATTGACTATCCGTTGTAAGCTCCGATTATAATCGTGCTGCCGCGATATGTTTGCGAGTGAGGTCGTGCGAGACAAGCAGAGAAGTGCGTGATACGTTTTTTTTTGTTTTTTTGTTCTTTTTTTTGCGGCGAACGCATGCATCGAAGCACGCTGTGTAAAAGCATCTATTAATGTGTTACACATAGAATGCCATATATCGCTTACATTAATATATCATTGTTGACATTATGCTGATAATAATTTATAGATCACGTTACACAAAATCATGTACGCAGGCCTGAAAAATGAAAACTCGTGAAAGCTGTAACTTGTGTTACTGCGATCCTTGATTTTACGAAATTTACGAAACTGACATCCATTTTCATGCATCACGTAAGATGTACATGTATTTCTGCAAATTGTATAATTTCACGATACAATTCTTTCCCCCGAGAATCCGTACGTGATGGATAAAAATTAATGACATTCTTGAAATCAGAGTGCAGAACTTATTTCAAAGAAGCAATTACTGAATTCTAAGAGAGAGAGAGAGAGAGAGAGAGGGGGAGGGGGAAACAAAACGATTGCAAATCTATGTTCCTCTTCAGTGAATAATTGTTTAGCATTGCGACTGCGATTTGTAGGAAATTAATGGTTGTTTATTGCGCATATTGCATGAGTATTTATGCACTGCGTAACAAGCTCGATACAAATCGATATATACACCATCTTCATAGAGCATAGCGATGTGTAAAATGTAAAACATTATGTCGAAGCTTCGTTCGGGAGATGAAACAGACGGTGTGTTTTCGGAACTTTTTATCCAGACAACTTTTTCCTACCGGTAGAAACAACCGGCTTACTGTTAATTACATGGTCAAATAAATGAAAGGTTCCCACGTTCAATGTACAATCCCATGCCTAAATTTCACCGTTTCGTCATTGTAATCGAATGATGCGTGAAAAAAACAGTATTGTACGATGTACAGATGCAAAGATGCCGATTATCGCCCGTTTACAATAGAAAGTCGCGAAAATGGCAAATTTTACGCATGAAATGAACTTGGAGATGGTCCACGCGTGCCACGAACGCGATCGAAAATCGTCGTTCTTCCGCACGACGAAACCGAGGTATAGACGTTCTATCCTACTTCTTCCGTTCAATCGAACATCTCGTCGTCCGTCTTACTTTCGATCTTCTCTGTAAGTGATGCGTGTATTTAGAAGCATGGGTCCAGTCTGTATTTCATGCGTCTAAAAACGGTCCTACGTGACTGACTCTACACGTGTCTACCTGAAGGCAGAGACGTACCTGTCGAGCCGTCGCAGCCTTCGGTGTGAGAAGAACATCCACCTTCTCCTTCAGCGTCTAGCCCCGCATAACACACAACAACAGATATATCACTGCAGCTAATTATTCCTGTGAAGTCTAGCTCTCCGTTTGTCTATTCCTAATCCGCTCCTCCATGCCAGCCACTTACGTCGACAGACACACAGAGATACACGGCGAATCCAACACTCACTCACTTATTCACTCACTCTCACTCTCTCTCTCTCTCTCTCTCTCTCTCTATCCCTCTCCCTTCTATCCTTTCTCTCGCGCTACGTGTTTTCTTAAAGCGTTCAACTCGTGATTTGCGTATAATTTCACAACCACAATTCTTAATTAAACTTTTAGCTTACGACGTTACGAGCCGAAATTGCGAAGTTGCTATTACATACATATTCGCTTCGTATTGTCTCTTCGTATTGTCTCTTAGCCGTTTTATTGCAATTCTTTCAAAAATTGACCGTTCCCGAATTATCGAACGTATATCGTGAAAATGTCACGCGCGAAGAAGGTGAATTTTCTCTAGTTGAAGACAACAAGAAATCTCTTCGCTTTGTCTCTTTTTCGTTATTACTGAAGGCAAAAGCCGCAACAATTTCACCCGAGACTTAACTATCGAGAAAACGTTGCTTTAAAAATCGAGAAACTGTGACAAATGACAGTCTGCAATGGAATTTTCGTTAAGAGGAAATCGGTATCGAATTTGTCACAGAACGCCTCGTTAAAGTTTGATGCGGAAACGATGAACCGTATTGTGTACGACTTGATGTTTCTTATCGCTGTATCGTTTCCATCGACTTTCTATAATAACGCGTCCCGTCTTTAAAACATTTTACGACTAAAATAAAGGCGATGGCATCTTAAAATTTCATAGCTTAAATGGCGGCTGTCGGAAGTAGCAATATTTAATTCTTTATTTCCAGCATCTGCTAACGAACGATTTTATTTAATCAAGCGGAGCGATTGCAGGAACATTCTTTGAGCTTCGATATCGAGACGTCTACAGAATAAAAGTTAAGAACTTCGCTTAAAGAATAATGTCTAAAATGGCACCCAAGACTTTTGAATATTATTACGATCGAGAGGCACAATGGGAACAAATACAATGAACTTTGAATCCAAAATTTAGTGCTGAATGTACTCCCTCGGTAATGTGGATCTCATTTCTTCGACATGAAAGTTGCATTTAATGTTACCACGAGCGTAACAACGATCAAATTCCTCGAATACAGGAACGTGCGTGCCCCGAGTTTCATTAATGGAAACACAATTTGGGCGATCAGTAGTAAACTGTGAAATAACATCACAGCTGCCAGTCTTTTTTCTACTTTCATTCCAGGACGCGGCCTGTGATTAAATGTCGGCGATAATTACCCAGCTAATTTGTCGTGAGCGAATGGTACACACTGTCGATATGCATCCTATTTTACGATGTAATTGATTGATAACACACGATAATCACATGCTCCATCGAAAATCTGTACACATCAAAACAACACACAGACGACATCGTGTTCGTGAGCGTGTTCGGCTTTCTTTTTGCGCAGCGGTGAATATATCGGCGGGAAATCGATCGTTAGATGCGATTGAATGACAATGGATCGATCGAGCGTCAGTGAAAGAACGTCACGTAACGACGGTTTCCACATTCGGCGGAATTCCGATTCTCCGCGTTCTTGCAGTCGAAAAGAAATTCTGCGATCTGCTGGAACCAGTGATTTTCAGAGAGACCCTATTCTGGTTTTTAATTGAAATTACTCCCGTCTCGAGCGTTCTACTGCGCCCTATAATTCTGCCTTTGCGGAATACCGTAATGCCATTAAAACTTTCATAACGAGATTGTTGCGCGGAAAATTTTATCGCCTTCCGATGTTTTATTAGTCGACTGAAGATAGAGAGAATATATTCGGGATTAACGTCTTCCGTAGTCATTATCGAATATATTTTCTTTATCACTTTTTTTTTTTTTCTACCGAATATATCTACTTTATTACTTTATTTTTGTTGCAAGAGCCCCTCCCGTTTAACAATCTAACAGGAACGGCTGAATTATGCGAGAAACGGTAATGTAAATTTATTAACACGACAAGGAAGAATTCCCGATTAAAAATCATACGTTAGTTAGTTTTATCTTTCATTCCTTGTCGTCGACACGATGCATTGCGGATGTGGAATCATGTTGATATTAAACAGATTTTTCTACACCGTTCTCTATTCAAATATTTGCATGATTACATGGATAAAAGTACGACGGAGGTACAAGCGTGAGTAGTGGGGGCTGAGTTAGATTACCTTGTTCTTGCTTGTTCTTCTCCATAGACATGGAAGCGATGCGCCACTCTTGTAGTTCGGGCGAAGGGATAAGACCCGCGGAGCCAGCCGCGTTATCCTTCCGTGCCTGCCACCAATGATGGTCGTCTTTGCTGATGATTTGTAGGATGTCGCCGGTTTTAAATGCGATCCCGGCCTGAGCGCATGGTATCAATTCGTCCTCCAGCGGATCGTAGTCGAATTGCGCACGAACGAAAATCTGTTGGTGCAGCAGAAAATCATGTTACGATCGCTCATGGGTGAAATTCGAGCTAGTAATGGCAGTGGTAGTCATTGTCGTCGTTGTCGTCGTCGAATCGTCGTTCGTACGTGACGTCAAGGATTTCACTCCGCGCTGACATATTAAACGGGAGAGAATTACACGAGAAACTATAATATATCGAGAGATCACAAAGGAGGTGGGAATTCAATACTGAGATAATTGAAGAACCACGGTGAAATCATTGACATCCATTGGATTAGTGAGAAAAGTCTTAATTAACGAAACAATAGGTCCTCGACGGTGAGACGTGTGACTAAGGTATCGTTCTACGGCTATATCGATCGCTGATAGACCTACATATAATAGCTGCGCTAGACATAGCGAAACGAATCTAGATATTGCGAGGAAAGCGGAAAGATGCGACGTAGTGAAGCAACGGCAATAGCTGCTTGCAAAGAGTAACGGTACGGTAATGTAGAAAATGTACAAAGTATATCAATGGCAAGTATAATAGAGAGCGCTCGCAAAAGTTCGTCAAGATTGCGGTGTCGACATTATGAGGCGAGCGCGTCCGCGCGCACCGACGACGACGCTGAGAGTGGTTCACGGGTACAAGTCGCGGCGGGTACGACCAGCGATCGACTCGTAGCTCGATTTCGCCACATTGCTTAAAAGTTAGGAAGGGCAGGGTGTCACGCGAAATTTCCAGACGAAATATCGACTCGCCGGTCTCTGAACGTCGCTGTATGACGTTTTGCAGTCGGCACGCTGTCGTTAGGTCGTCGACACGAAAAAAGGGGGTCGGTGTGGCTTTTTACAGTCAATCGATACACACTCATCGGCTCGGAAGAATTCTTCGGTCCGAAGGGGGCGGTAGGAAGAGAAGG
>NW_014554512.1:763481-767598 GCF_001313825.1 Dinoponera quadriceps | reverse complement strand
GGGGGGGGGGACACGTGAGTGTTGCGCGAGCTCTTTTGTCGTAATGTCAACTAGCGCCGGAATTTAAATATCGTTCTTTTCTTTTCAGCGATGCGTAACACGAACACGCGTGGAGGCTTACACAGAGAGATATGTATACATATACATATATGTATATATGTGTACATACGTATGAGTGGTTCCGTTTTACAAGAAGCTCAAGCACTAGTTGCTGCACATCACGCAAAAACAGACGCACACGTACACACGCGCGCGCGTGCGCGCAACGCACGCATACCGAAAATGCACGATGCAGAGATATGCGCGCGGCTACTACATGAATGTGTGAATGAAGAATGACGCATGAGACGACAGATATGATGAATAATATGATTGCGATAGTGACGACAACGAGATTGGCTTTTGATTAGCGCAACCATCATCGTGAAACGGAGAGCCGCGAGAATTTTCGATGAATATATATATATATATATATATGTATGTGTGTGTGTGTATGTGTGTAGGGAGAGAGGGGGAGATAGAAGGATGAAGAGAGAGTCGATGTAGGAGTGTGAGGACGGGCTGCTTATTGATTTTGCACGAATATTACTCGTTCTCAATATAGATACATGGTAATTGTATCGATTCTAATTATAACTAGGAATTTTCTCCGGATTTTCCGAAATCCGAGTATCGACGATTCGCGACCAATTAACACGCGTGCACTAATTAAAACTAGTGCGGCGGGCGGGCAAAAATTAGCGACTGAAGAGTGCCGGTCGAATGCAACCTGCGGTTTTGTTCAATGGCCAATTGGTAAAATTTTAATATCGTAAAAGGATATATCTTTCCGCCTGATACGAATATACGTAATTGATGTGTGACGCGGCACGCGCGCATAATAAATGTATCTCGATTTATCATTTATTACGCGTCTCGTTAAGCCGATTGAACATTCGTACAGCTTTAAGGTGGACAATGAGTTTTATCATGTTTATAAAACTGTATGCTTATTGGGGTTGCCATCACTTCAGGTGACCCGGACACGGGTTGAAAATGTTCCATCTCGATCATGACCGATAATACGAAAAACGCAAAATTGATCGTGCGATGTATGAAAAAGGTTACAAGACACACATGTCGTCGTGAAAATCGACTCGCACGCGTGTTTCTCTTTGGGGAAAAACATACTTCCATGACAGNGGGGGGGGGGGGTGCAAAACGAAACTCAGTGACTTACGTCTAGTCCGAATCGTGCGACGATCACAACGTTAAGCTGCGTCGTCTTCGAGTGTCCCGGGGGATCGAACGCACGGGAATTGAAATTGGTTGACCGTGAGATCATGTTTGAGAACGCGTGGCCCGTTGAACTATTGGTACACGAATATTTTATCCGTTTTCAGCACTGTGTTTATTCCAGCACCGTGTCGGCAAGTAGCTTCCCTTTGACAGAATGTCGAACATACCCTGTTCAAGCATGACGAAGAGCCACACGTTCTCGAGTCGGCCGCTCAGGAGGATCGCGTATTCACGAATTATGTCAAGTGCGTCGTTTGAGAAGCGGAAGTTCTTTTGACAAGAAGCACGCGGACGCCCAGGGCAAAACGCAGAAAAGAGATGGATATATCGTGAAACTTGCTTATTCTCCACGCGTATACTTGTGGTAAAAAATCACAAACGACATGCCAGACGTAAAATAATAAGAGAAATCACGGATTCACGATTTAATTTACTACATTTCGCGAGTTTCGGCCCGGAATTTTTCAGAAACGACCCGACTATCTATTGACATGTCAACGACTCGACCGAAATGAAAATGTCTCTCAACAGCGTACTTTGTGATACGATTAAAGCAATGATAATAATTCTAAGCTACGTCTAGTACGTGTATCGTAGAGTATCGCACCGCTTTACATATTTCCCTTATTTCTAAAGCATTCCTCTGAGCGTCCATGCGAATAGGAATTTTCTCGTGTACAGGCGTATAAGCGAACATATTGATACGTATTACTCGCACTTGAAAACTTTTATCGCCAAGTAGAGATGTCACGCATAGAGAAAGAGAGGGAGGGAGAGAGAGAGAGAGAGAGAGAGAGAGAGAGAGAAATTGAACGTGGAATTGAAAAAAAATTGATAGACGCGAAAGTCCGAATAGAGTCCTACTTTTCAGCGATGGCATATATAGGTAATAGGAGTAAAGACAGTAATAGGCATGTATGTGTGTGTGCGTGTATGTATATGTATGTGTGTGCTTATGCGCGTGTTGTATGTTTCTGTGTGCATAATGTATATATATATATGAAGATAATAATTATATATATATACGCATAGCCGTCTAACTACAGCAGTCCAATCACACCAGATCAAGTGGCGGTACTTACTAACACTGGCAGAGGCCTAATCCTGAACAACTAGAGTGTTGAGGAAACAGAAAAAAAGGAAGATCAATTAATTAATACGTTCAAAGTCGCACCAAGCGTTAGTAACGGATTAATCGGAGCCCGCCGCGCGCCACGTCGCGCGGGAAGGCGGAAATAAAGTGATAAAAATGACACAATCAACGATAAAAGAGCACCTACGGTTGGGTCGCACGCGTCAACGCTTCCGAGATGCACGGTGCGCATTGCTGTGTGTGGCACATGCAGGCTTTACTAGATCCTCGTACTATTAGACAGATGATTCGTACCCTCGACGGCTACGAGAGAGAGAAAGAGAGAGAGAAAGAAAAAGAGAGAGAGAGAGAGAGAGAAAGAAAGAGAGGGAGGGAGAGCGCGTTGGGCTTTCACGTATAATCTACGCGCAGGATATTCGAGAATAAACCGACTTGAATACACGCTATAATCTCGGTGAATTGAATTCTCGACGCTGCGGCTACGAAAAAAATCAATTTCGCGTCCTCTGCTACGTTTTCGTTTCGAATGTCTCGCAACGAAAAAAGAAATGGAAAACAAAAGGACAGAATAAACGCAGAGGTCCTCTCGCGTTCACAGCATCGAAATCTGAGCTCGTTGAAATTATCGTCCGCTATTTTCGGGAGAGATGCTTCGTTCGATACCATATGATTCGCAGTGTAGCGTTCTCCGCCGGATCAGCGATATCATCGGATCTCGGCATCTTCATCTGTTAATACGTGATAAGAGTTAATGTCCAGCCGATGCTGGTATCACACATTCCGTTATTCGAGAGATTTCGCGACCGACAACACCGCAGGAAGAGAGAGAAAGAAATAGAGAAAGACAGAAGCAAAGAGTNGGGGGGGGGGGAGGGGGAGACACGGCACTTGTCGGTATTTGAAGATACCGATCGACGGATGGCTCCCACAGACTCGCACCTTGCGGAAATGAGTCGCAGGCAACGGTCTTATAAATTACGAGCTCCGTTGATCCGCGTTTAGCAACGTATCGCTGATGCGGCGCAGAGTGCCGGAGTATCACTGACGTGCAATCTAATTAAATCGGCTGCAAACGGCAAGCTTTGTTATTATTGCCCTCCTGTTTGGATCCCCGGTACAAAACGGCCCAGATACCGTGCGCGTAGATTATTGTTGTTTACTCGTGCACGCCCGACACCTGCTGCGACTGTGCGAAGTAATTTCGAGCTCGCAGCTCGGCGACACGTGGTCTGATGAGCGTGAGCGCGTAAGTGCGAGTTTCGAGCGTGAACTCTCGATGCGTTCTATCGATCGGGCGGAATCGAAGCGGACCGGTACAAATTAGTCGCATTCTAATGGCTCATGACGGTGTGGTGGTCCTCGTGTTCTCACGCGGACGTGAGGTTCCCCTCGTGCGTGTCGGAGAAGAAGGAGGAAAGAAGAAGTGAAACAGTTCGAAGCGGGAGCAAGCTGGCGGAAATACACGGTGGTTTCACCTACGGTCGTAAAATCCGGTCGTAAAGCCCGCGATTAGATCGTCGTCCGCGGTTTCCACGAAGACACGTGCGACAGCTCTTCAAAGTGCTTCGATCTTTCACGAATCTCAAGGCGCGAAAGATCGGACGGAGCCCGTCGTTGAGCCGACGAGACGCTCGCAAACTTTCCGCGAGTGACACTCTTCTAATGTTTTTCGACATCGAGTGACTTTTTATCTATGTTCGCGGTGACTTTATCGTCGCGCTGCGGCCTCATTAGCAATCGCTTTTG
>NW_014554512.1:723879-763474 GCF_001313825.1 Dinoponera quadriceps | reverse complement strand
GGGGGGGGGGGGGGAGAAAGAGAGAGAAAGAGAGAGAAGGAGAGAGAGAAAAAGAGCGCGTCGTGAGGTTCGAATGATTGATGATCCACAGTGCAAGCGAGCGAGCGAACAGCGTACTTGAAGCATCGTGCTCCGATTACGGGCTGAACAAAAGTGGTAGAATTTCAGAAAGAAAAACAGCGAAGATACGCGCAGAACACGGTATGTGTTGAGACGTTCTGTGAATCGGTTTCATAGCGCATTCACCGGTCGGGACCGGCGATATCTGTTAACGATATCATTTCCGTCGCACATATCTCATCGACTCGATGATGCAATTGTACGATGCGAGCGCTAGGATGCCCGGGAACGGAGTTTGTCCATTAACGATATTAATCATCGGCGAATGACGTTAGATGGACACGTAATCATGACCTACGCCGATAAACTATATCCATGCCGCGAAATGACGCGATTTTGCATCGTCTGGTCTGCAATTGGCGTTGAAGGTGATTTGACAACTCGTCGAAGCCGAATTCTCCCCGCGGTATGCGAGTAGCGTAAATAGAGACAACATTTTCTGAAACGAGTCCGCATCGGGACCCGCGTCTTCGATTCGGTTAGAATCCCATACTTCGGTCCGGTGTGCGGACATTTTCTATTCCGCCCGATTACAAATTCCTATCTCGCTTCGATATTCGGACGTGAGGAATAATGATGTGGAGCTCCTTTTATGAAACCGATCCGAGCCCGGCAACGCGACGACGCGTCCCCGAACTTCGGACTTTCGCGCTACTACTACCGCTGCTGCTGCTGCTGCTGCTGTCGTTCGAATAAAGTCACCGCGATTGTACCTATCCCGTTTCCATAGTAACGTCGCCGAGGACAGTGTATGGACATGGGTCGTTCGTACGTGGGTTTCCGACGTGCATTGGAAGCTGCGCTCTACTTCAAAGAAGAAATGAACGGGCGAACGATGGGGGGGAAGGTTGACGATGGTCGGTATGCTGCTGATGGGATTTTCAGGCGACACCGGGAAAGACAATTCTACTCAGTGATATAGCAGGTACTGCGCTATCGACAACTCGTCTGGTGGACTGACTGCTGCTGATGCTGCTGAATCCTCTTGTCGATTTCCATCGGGACCGGATTCTCGGCTTCCGAGCGCCAGACCGAGGGCATCGGGCTCGCGCTCTCGGAAGGGAGGGAAGGTAAAAAGAGCAGTATCGCAGCGCGGAATAAAGCCGATTTCGCGACCGCGGTTGCTATCGCGGTCGAACGCTTCATTCGATTGTATGCTAATGGCGTGCGTCGACTTGCCCAAACAATATGAACAATTTTGACAAATTTTGAAAAAATTTTGCAAATATTCGTTATTAACTGCGCGCACACAATGTGCGCCAATGAGTGTGATATTCGACCGCAATGTCGAATTATTTTCTCAGATCTTGATACGACTTCGAGCGATAGCGATGTCGTGCTCACGCGCGCGTAAAAAGTACACAAAAATATATCTTCAAATATTATACCGGATTCAATGCGAATTGCTCTGCGATACGTTCCCCTTTGAAAACCGGTTGTGCTCTTACGAAGTGGTGGTCGGTTATTACTGTAAGGTACGTAGCTTGGAACATGAACGTCACACGGATAATGTAGGTCGTGGTTTCGGGTGAAGAACACATACAGGTAAAGATTACCTATTTCATCCACGCATACTGCAATCAACATTTGTGTATGTGTATGTACGGCTGTATGTGCGCAAAGTGGTGCGTTGCGAGTGAGAGTGATAAGAGAGGAGCGACGTGATATATAAAGGTGAACTAAGATTACAGTTACCGAAGGTTTTTCTATCACTGGCGGATTTAGTTCGAGAAAGAGAGAAAGGAAGAAAGAGAAAGAGAGAGAGAGGGGGAAAGATAGTAGGATCGCTTTGGGTTTACCCTGAGCCCAGTCAGACGATACGGAGTTTTATAGACGCTTCTCGCACGCGATCGTACAAACGTAAGTACGTCGAGTCATATTTTCGTTTCTCATGATATCCTTCGCGAAGCCCGGGGCGTCATAAATCGAAGGTAAGCCATCGGCAGGCGGGGGATACGCGCGTGCCGAGAATGAGATCCGAGAACGGCCCGAGATCGAATGATCAATTCCTGACAAATAGGACTTGAATGCGCGCATAATCCGTGATGACCGTATGAGAAATCGTGGGTATATAGAAAAAGCATCGGAACGTATCAATCGAAAGGTCATGCCGTAGAAAAAGAAACTATTCCGTTACGATATATAATTAATCCGCCCGTTAACGTAGTCGTTTACCGCCCGTCACCTGGTACTGCTTTTCAACATTTCGCGCACCGCAACAACATCTAGCGACGTGAAGAAAAATGCCGACATTTTACCGCATATTTTCGTACGAAGCTAATGCAATGATCGAGCGCTTGGGAAACTATGGAAACGAGCAATTTTCTTTTGCATTATTAAAGAACGCCCGCCGTAAGTCAGCCGTAACCCGCGCGATCCAATTTATTTATCTAATGCACGGGACCGTGCATCGCGTGCACCGACACAACAAATGACAAAAAAAGTTTCCTTTTTCCCCGGCGTGTGTCCCATGGCGACTGACCTTTCACGCGCTACCAATCGCGAGAAAGATTGAACTAATTTTCTCGAGACAGGATCTTCGGGGAACTCGAAGGCGCTGCCTGAGATACCCTCGTGTGCAGGGCGATAAAGTGTCACCGTAACGATTGTTGCAGAGTGTAAGCGAGATAAAGGGGCGGTAATGGAGAGAAAGGGAGGAGGGGTGCGATACACGAAGGGCAATGTTCAACACATTTGTGCGCACGTGTGTTTAACAAAATGTGGAGAGAGAGAGAGAGAGAGAGAGAGAGAGAGAGAGACACATATATACACCCGTGCACCCACACATACACACACAAATCATTCTTTCGTGTGTGTGCGCGTGCTCGCACGTGAGTGCGTGTCTCTGTATATATACGTATATATGCGGGTAACTGTATCGTTCGTCGATTCTATTTCTACGACGGACACGGAGAAGAGGTCACGTTACAGGTGACGTGCGACGACTCGTGGTGTGTTCCAGCGGTTCATGCTTTATTATATCTTCGTACAATGCACTGTGGGGTAACAACGCCGCCGCCGCCGTCGCTGCGCTCGCCGATGCTGTCGCTGCTCTTGCCTAAAGGTGTGCGATTGAGAGGTGAGGGTGGTGGGAATCCGAGTGATGGCTTCGGAAATGCAACGGGGNGGGGGGGGGGCGAGCGGGCGGGCGGGGGTGCTTATCGTAACCGAGGGTGGTTTCGCTTCCTTCTACGCGAACACGTGAGATACCCCTGTCTCGTTGCAGGGCTCGTTATCGAGACGCTTTGGGTTACAACACTGTCTTATTCGTAGCATGTAAACGGGTCGCGTGCACACACGTGCATTGCGCACTTACGATCATGATTATTTAGCGGTGAATATTCTCTTTCAGCGGACACAGTGCAGAGACGCACGGGACAGAGAACGGCTGACCTCGTAAAGCTCGTTTTCGTGCGGATAACGGATAACGCTTGTTCGTTACGTATTTGGAGCTCGCGCAATCACCGTCCGATTCGTCTTATCGGAGGCGCGGATGTCAGCGCGCGCTCGTAGTTATTATCAAAAATAGCGATTTTTCCGCGGGGCTGAATTATATCGTATATTATCTTAATCGAATCTGTCGTATACGAGAGTGCCGTTTCGTGTCTTCGTCCATTTGTCCCTCGTACTCGCGGTTTTACGTATTTGCGTGGTGAAAGCGTGAAGGTGTCAGTTAACGTTCATCTGCCCTGCGCCATATTCTCTACCTCGCACTCGCCGTAACGAGATGTCGTATACTATCTCGGAAAAGTATGCTCTACTGTACTATGCGATCGCATATGGTATACTCGTAATATTCGTTCGCACCGAGTCAACTTTTGCAATGTACACATCGTAATATTCAATTAGATCCTGTGCGTGTCTCTCGTAACATCCATCAACTCCCGAACATATGTCGCAACGCTTTACAAAATCTCGTCCGACCAAGCCATGTCTGTGTACACACGTGTATGTATAGTACATAGAGAATGCAAGCGAAGAAGTAGACGAGATGTCACATCTTTGAATTTTGTCACTTCCACTTTGGTTGCACCTCTACTACGTGATACGTAACGAGAGAAAGAGAGAAAGTGATAGAGAGAANAGAGAGAGAGAGAGAGAGAGAGAGAGAGAGAGAGAGAGAGAGAGAGAAAGAGAGAGAGGGGAGGCGCTACGTTAAACATGTACAAACATAAGCGGATATATGTATGTATATATATATGTGAAGAGAGATACACACAAGTATTTACACAAACGAATGTTACGCGTCTCACACCAAGTCGAATATATAATTAAAATCAAACTGCAACGCGCGATGTCGAACGGCATTAACAACAACACAGTATGACTAAATCTCGTTCCTTCTCTGTTGAAACTAAAATATATGTATGTATATATATAAGTATATATACAACGACTAATAGAAGCTTCTACGATGATTCTCGCCATTGCTCGACGATTCGTGACACTTCTAGAATGACGTCTCACAATTTTTTTTCTCTTTTCGTTTTCTTTGCGTCAGGTACAGAATGCGTGAAAAATAATATCCGTTTATTCAGGTACGAAGAGAGAAGTAAGTGTCTTACTTAAAGCCGTCGTTAGTGCGTGTTTTGCCTTTGCACTCGGGTGAAACACCCTGAAGATTCATCGATAGAGGCGCCCGCTGTGATTAATCTGGCGATTATCGAAATTAAATCGCGGGAGACTTACGCTAGACAACGATTAGGGGTTTCTTTTCTATTTTTCATTCGAGTCTATGTAGACGTCGTTATTTTGCGACTGTTACCCTCAACTGCATGTACGGAAATTTTTGCCAGACGTTCCGTTTGTGGATAATAAATATTGCACGTGACGTTGAGAGGGTGGCTGTTTGCTGTGGGTCCTCTTTTGCGGAAGTGGAAGGCATTTCATCGCGCTGGATTATCCGAGAGGAAGTCAGTATGCTATTTTCTTAATCGATACTCTCTAAATATTCTGAGGAAACTTTTTAAATAAACATGAAGATACGAAATATCGGCTGTTTTCAAGCTAGCGTACATTTCGTTGAGGGAGAAAGAGAGAGAAAGAGAAAAAGACTTGCACCGACAAATCCGAATTGGACGAAATGAATTTTCTTGAACCGGCACGTGTAGTATAATAATTTGTCTCTTTGGGCGATCTCCGATCGTTACGATGCGATATGTGATTGGCCAATAAAAAGAACCCAGAAAAAAGAAAAATAAGAATCAAATTACATTGCTACTAGGCTTGCGCGTTATCTACACAGTCGCGACTGAATCCGTGCAAGATATGATGATCAACAGAATGGCCCAGAGTTTTGCAGTTCCGATTAAAACCCATCGATCGACTTACACAGCCTTACGTGTATGCACTCATGAGAACCACGATGCAGAGGGCTACATCGGCCAAAAAGAAAAGCGTCAGTTCGCAAAGATGTCCTGCATGCAGGTGAGGGTATAATGAGGGGTGTAACAAAAGCTTCCTTACGACAAAAACAACAAACAACATTCCAACACATGTCGAGAAACGAAAATGTGCATTCCGTTTATACATATATATGCATATATATGTGGATATATGCATATATAATCCTTTCCACCCGCAAAGTGAACTATCGTACTATCAGTAACGAGATGTCTGACCCAAACGCCGTTAAGAACGAATCAGAGAGACAGATAGGAAAGAGCGAAAGGAAGAACCAAATTACGAAAAAAAATGAGAAGAGAAATAGATAGAAAGAGAGAGGGAGAAAGAGACAGGGAGAAAGAGAGAGAGAGAGAGAGAGAGAGAGAACGAGAGAAAGAGACAGAGATTGAGAGAGATTTAGAGAAATTGAGAGACCAGAGAGAAAGAGAGTGACAAACCGAGGAGAGAAAGAGTGAGAAAAAAACATGCACGCGCCGTGGCCTCGAAAGCGCCGACCAAAGCGTTTTGTTACACCGCTCGTACTGACTTTGCCTTACAAGTACAGACTATATATAAAATACGTGTAGATCTCGTATACCATAAATTATACTCTAACAATATCGTCCCCCGTGGCGTTTTCCATTTTGTTCATCTCGCAACATAGGGCGAGACAGAGAGAAAGAGAAAGAGAGAGAAAAGANAGAGAGAGAGAGAGAGAGAGAGAGAGAGAGAGAGAGAGAGAGAGAGAGAGAGAGAGAGAGAGAGAGAAACGTCTAGGTTCACACTGGTCCGCATAATTCACAAAATTCACGTTAATCGGCGACGTCATGTCCGATTCCAGCAGTTTCAACGGCTCGCTACGTTGATCCAGGTAATCCCAGCCGTGAGAGGGAAAAAGAGATAGAGAGAGAGAACGAGCGTCATCTCCTTACGTTAATATTATCAGCAGGCACAGAATCCGCTTTATCTCATTACAAAATTAGCGACCGTGACGTTAACGTGAACTCTGAGTACGGATCAGCGGAGGGACGATCAACTATATGGGACGTGTATGCGCGGTGCGGCGAAGGTGACGTCACAATCGACACGATTGAGAATTCGGCAAATTTTTTGATATTACTTAATACCGTTAAACATTCTTTGCTGCTATGGCTTCAAGGTAATAAATAAATGAATAATGCGTGTGTAGAAGTAAGTAGCAGATTATGGAAAAAATTTTTCGACGCGATTATGATTAGATATCATAGTACAGTATCATACAATAAAGTACAGTTTATATTCGTATTGTTTTCCCTTAAAAATTGGATATTTTTTACCCGTATATTTCCTCGACAACAGGGCTTTTTATGTCGATTGCACCGTCGATTTCGGAGCACTTCTATACGTGACACTTGCGTGCTGCAAGCGTAACGTAAAATCCCAGAGAAAGGGGAGAATATTGTACATCATGCGACCAGCGTTCGTTCCGTTCCCGTACAATTGTAACGATCGTAGCAGGTCCGTTATCTACATTATAATACGTTCTGAGATAAGCAATTGAAAGTGGCGAACATTCTTTATACACGTGGACACGCGAAGAAGGATGTTTTTATCGTACATATAGCCAAATAAATAGCTGTACACGTAACTGCATATTGTACGGACCGTGTTCGGCGAATTCGCGAAACCAAAGTATGTACAGCGTGTTTGTGTAGCACGGAACTCGCGACGTAGAATTGCAAGCTATGAAGAAACATCGTGGACGTAAAACTCGTCTCTTTACTTCGTCAGACGTCCCGTCGATCTCGCGGGATCAACGGACGAAGCGATTATTTCGCGCGTCTCTACTGACGTCAAGAATGAAATTTGCAGCGAAAGTAGCTTGCACCTAACGAAATCTTGATCCGGAGAAAAAAACCATGTTTCCTCAATTTCATTCTATTCGGTCTGATGTTATGCTGAAAGAAATCTTTGTCGTCTTACGTAGCACCGCTTGCGCACGGAGAAAAGCGCAGCGAGGTAAAATGTGACGGCGGGTAATGCGCTCTTTCCGTCATAAAATCCATCGCGACGAGGAACGAGCGTAAATAAAGTTCGCGTTTCTCGATACGCCAAGCAGTTCTACGTTGGCATCTTTTTTTCTTCATTGTAACGAGATAAAGGGTTAGTTGATTAAAAAATTGTTTCATCATTGTTATATATGTCTTCGTGTATATGTGTGTGTGTGTTTGTGTGTGTGTGTGTGTGTGTGTAGTGTACGTATTTTTCAAATACGAGTAACCGGTGAAAACCTTTGCAGCTCCGCACCGAACCACGTTCAGGATATATTCGCTGAACAGTCTTTTGCTTTTTACTTCAATACACTATGTAATTCTTAGCTAGCGAACAATGATCTCACACAATCGAAAAAATTTCGCACGATCTCCGGTTATATATATGCGAAGACCTGTAACGAATTTATCGATGGATATATAAGTCGCAATGCACGAGAATCTTTCTCTTCGACGAATTAATACGATGAGGGTTCGCGTTGATTTAAGTTGAAAATCGCGTTTTTCGAGCGTGATCTCGGATTCTACTTCTTGTCAATTATGCGCGCTGCGTGATATTGCTCGGGGTTTCATCTCGGAGTAATGGATGGGACGTGATTGCGAATATGATGCAAAGTATCCGCGTAAACGTCTTCGTCGATTCTGGCTGATAGAGGCGCTTCGTGAAAGGAGCAAATGCGAAAGTTTGCCGATCTACTGGACGTTGAAACTTCGCCGAAAGATCTCAAAGGTACACACACACACACTGTTACATCGCCAAGTATAAATTACATGTGACCTCTTAATAGTACTAAAACGTGCCAATTATGAATCTCAAGAAATGTCTTTCAAAAATTTCGTGGAATTGCGGAATCGTCGCTCATACTCGTAGATGTATGAAAGACGATTTAAAGTATTTCAATCATTTCGACATAAGGAAAATTTTGTCAAATTTTATTTCCGAAAAAAAAAACCCTTTAAGGATAGAAATATCAAAAATATTTAAAAAATATGGGGAATTATTATATATATATATATAAAAGTTAAATAAATTATTATATTATATATCAATTTTCTCTCACAGAGATTATTCAAATCAATAATCCGAATCTTCTGAAAAAGTGCACTATAGGAGAAATTAATGAAATAGAATTTGTGTCAATTTAATACTAAGCAATACTTTCAACATTTAACAATAAATTTAACACTAAGAAATTATCTATATATATATATATATATATATATATACATATAAAATTACGAGAGATAATATGTTAAAATCATTGTTACTAATACGTAGAGCTGAGCAAGCGAAATGTGCGGAGAGCGGCGAACGAATCAAGCGTTGAACGATCGGCTACTTTCAAATTCACAAAACTGTCAGCCAACAAACGATATTTTGGAAAAGTGCTGTCGAAAGTGATCCTACCTTAAATGAAAACCAAAGCCGGTTTATGCAATTTTATTCGATCCACTTAATTCTGTTGCGAACCAAACACTCGGCCTATCCATCAATTTATTGACATCGTCGAAGCTCAATAACCGAATTGACTCCTGCCGGATATAGGCCGCAAATTTTTGACGTAAACTAAAATACATCATTTTCGCCGTGAACCGCGTCTGTACGATCGGATCAAAGCGTGTATAATCACAAATCGGGAAACTTCTCGCCGTTTGCCCTCAAGAATTCGACGCTCCCTCTGGGAGCTGGTTCCTTCAAGTGAAACCTGTACGCTAATTACTACTACTGAAACTTCAAGCATGGCCGAGACGTTGAGCTATAGCAAAATTCGTCGTCGAATGCATATCCAACTATTCGAGAATATTGCGCGTAAGCTGGTGCCGGGTAAACCGCTACCTCCGTCAATGTTAACGGAGATTAATACCCAAAACTATGCCCGAAGTTGCCGATATCTCGAAATTTAACGCGCTGATAACCTCGTGCGTTATATTCCTCAAAAAAAAAGCATTAAGGAACATGATACCGTAAGTTCAACATATTTCTTGGCAAGAACGCAATGAAAGTATTAAGATCGAACCAATTTACCCATGTTTTTCATTTTCCAGGTTGTAATTTTCGATATTTTCAAATATCACGACTCGTATCTTTAAATTTTCAATACAATTCAATTTGTGAATCTTGTTCATCGTGATATTGCCATTGAATAAAATGCTCCGTTAAAATCTCTCGGCTAACAATCTCGAATTTTTCATAGAAACGTTCATAGAAACTATCATAGAAACGTTCAGCATCGGGGAAAGATAATGAAAGAGATTCTAGTCTAATAATTGAATTATCATGCAAGGCGCGCGTGCACGAAGTGGACAGTCTTAACTGCCTCCTTCGGCGAACTCCGCGTAATCTTCATGGTCTACCTTGGATAGAACTACGCAGGGAACTGTGTACAAACTACAAACTATCGAGGAACTAATCGCATATCCCTCTGTTCGTTATCGGGTCCAGAACTTTCCTAATCGCGGGACGAATAATAGGTGGAGACTTCTCGCACTTTGCGCCGGTTTCTTCGAGGTAACACAATCCGCTTCCAACTTATGAGGCAAAATATGGAGTGCCATTTCACTACCGAAGCCAGTCGCGTGAAGTTCGAGTCGCCTAATCGAATTAGCGGTCGTTGAATTCTCCAGCGTGTACGATTATCCACAATAATCTACGTGTACAACGTGGCGGAAATTATCACTTGTTTATCACGGTAAATTCCATCGCGGTTCTTACCATCAGTGCGAGAGGAACTAAGGCGAACTATTTAAGCGATTGATAGATTACGCTTCGAAGCTTGTCCCCAGCTTGTAATCAATAATAATATCCTGGGCACAAGATGCCGTTACAACTAGATTAAGTTTGATTGTGCCGCAAGTACATCGACTAGAATATCTTCCGAGATAAATAATCCAATTGCTTCCTCCGTTCAACGGATTTTACGTTTTCAATGGCACAAAAAACGAATCAATATTTTACGTACGAATGAAATATTAAATATCATCAATCTCCCGTAAATTAGGTTATAAATTAATCATTTTACGCAGTTGGATAATTAAATCTGTCGAAACTTTTAAATAATTTATTATTTAAACCTTTTAAACCGCACATACACACTCTCGCGTTATTTAGATTATCCTGTAATATTGCTAAACACGACCTCTCTTCGATTCGCTAGAGCAAAATTTATCGGGAAGCAACCGTCGCGTGATTAACGACGATAAAGCGCGCCGGGAAAGTTCAATACGCGTAAAATTACCGTAAACTACCGTAGGCTATCTATTCTATAAGGCCTAGATTCGCACAAATCTACTTGGGTGTCCCGATAATTAGCCAAGCGGCGTGTCGTCGGAAGGAGGCGTGACTTTATCCCGAGGGGGAGGCAAATCTTCTACAGTTAGACTAGAGATGGACTGTGTTTTCGGTGCGCGATTTTACACGCACTTCAACTGAACCGACCAGCTTCGCTCGAGATCGGAGCTTAAGATTTTCGCGAACGCAGGGCCGACAACGGATTCAGCCGGCGTCTGGGTGTGCTCTCGGTGGACGAGGAAGCGCTTTTAGATTTCGAAGCTTTCGACGCCTTGGGCGTCTTCTCCTTGCCCGTGGCGGCCGCGGAGGTTTTCACCGATTTCCCGGATTTGTTCGCGCCACCTCCCGAGCTCGCGCCCGTGGAGGCTGCGGAGGATGTGGGCTTGTTAGACGCGACGCTTGTGTTCTGGGAAAGGGTTTGGGTGTTGGGTCTTACTTGTACCTCGCAGGGGGGCGGCGCACTCCTGTACGACGGCACGATCTTGAAGGTCACCGATCCTCGTGCCTCCCGCTGTAACAGTCGAAGGTGATCTTCAGAAATTGCGACTGCGACTGAGCAGGTAGGGGATGGATGAGATGTGATGTTAAGGGAAATTAATACCCAAAACTACGCCCGAAGTCGCAGATATCTAAGACACCGATAACCTCGTTCTTTATCTTCCTCGAGAAAAAAGCATTAAAGAGCACGACGATCGATACTGTAAATTCAACACGAATCGTATGCATAAACATGATGAACTTAAGCTTGCGTTCCGAAGACGCAACATTTTAACGTGAGATCTTCTATCGATACACACGGGAAATAAGAAGTAGCTTCCTCGTTAACTGACATGAATCAACACGAAATTCAGTTAATTTAGCTAATTATTTTTGTCCACAGTTTTTAGCTTCCACAGCTGAAAACTAGGTAGTGATAACTAAATTTTAGTTGTATCATTAGACAGTTAATTCTTTTTTTCCTTGCACGATGAAATGCACAAGCCTGTTTTGCGACACCGAGATCGCATCTCAGAACAGCTCTTGTTGATTTTATTAATTTTGATTAATTATTCGCCATATAGATGGAAAAACAGTCTCTTCGAACGAGGCTCGAAAAAGAGGAAACATTTAGCGGAATCATCGCACGACGATAAGAGCGGAAAGGGAGATCTTTAATAGCGCTCGCGTGATCGCGAGGTAGTGCAACAACGATACTCACCAGGATCTTCTGCAAGGCATTAACGGATTGATTCGCGACTGGTATACCGTTGATCTCTCTGATCTCGTCACCAACGTGCAGAGTGGCTTGTCTATGAATCATCCCACCGTGCATAATCCGCGCAACGACGCATTTCCCGTCCTCGTTCATTTTCAGCGTGATTCCCTGAAAAGCGAGCGGGGACGTGGGGTAACGCAAAATGGATTAAGAACGATAAATGTAGCGCGCTGCCGATAATAATGTAGTTACACTTTGCAATACCGTGAGCCGGATACGGTAAACACTAATCTCGGGTTAAGCCGCGTGTACTATAAATGATAATGTAAATTTCAAGTTGAAATTGCCACGCGAGCACAATTGTCCCTCCCGCAGCGTGCGTAGAATTTTCGCGTTTATCGCGTATCGCCGCGCGCGATATCGCCGTGGAAAGCGTTTAGCGCGCTTCATTCATTTAATAAGTTTTCCCGTTCGCCTCTGTTTTCATTCATGATCCAAGAGAACACACGGCTCTTCGAGTCGCGCGCGATATTTCAGCGTCCGGCGTGTTCGATGCGTTTATCTCGTTCCCACTTCCTCGCGGAAGATCTCAAGTAGGCGTGCGCGCCTTTCTCTTTCTATCCCTTGAGGGAAATACACGCGCGCATTTTCACGTCGTCGCGCTGTAAATCGTGTCACGATAAATCGTAACGGAATCTATTGTACCGTGTACCCCGGACGCGCCACGTGTCTCGCGCCCGACGAAGAGGCACGTTTCCGCGAGCGCTTCAAAGGTGTTACTCACCATCGGCTCGTCCGTGTTCTTCTGGAACTGCACCAGCCTCACGCGTGTGACGTTCTCGAGGTCTAAGTCGCCGTTTTGCCCTTCGAGATCGTCGCTGCCGTTCAGATACGGCAGCAGCGGCGGTGGTGTTACTCTGGTGGCTTCCTCACCGTAAACCTCGTGACCGGCGACGTCGTGCGCTTGTAGGAGTGCCTGAAACCGATCGTAAGACGAAATTGCTAATTAAAATCGACATACGTATCGCTAATTAAAATCGCAATACACTGTCTCTGACACAGTTCGTAATATCACAGATGGGAAAATAGGTGTTACGAATAATAAGAATAATACGAATTTCGTTGCGTAATATTGATTTATTGCGCATGTGTACTATGGATAAAGAATCTGCGATAATCAAATATGAAAATAAATGATACAAGTAAATAATGGGATTAATGGTAAAAGAGAATGATAAACATTCCTTTTTACTGATTTATTCGTCATTATTTAATGACGTTTTATTGGAAGTACAAAAGGAGAGAGAAAGAGAAAGAGAGGGAGAATGCGAAGGTAGAATTTACAAGAATAACAAAGTTAACACAGTTACGTATGCACAGTACTGTAATAGTACTGTGTATTAATAGAGATTTAAATTTTGCGTGTGATTAGGTATGGTAATCCTTTAAACATAAGTGAAAGGCAGCGTTGTATGTGGTAAATTCAAAATAGGTACACGGAATGTTCTTGTCCCGCGGCGCGTAGCTTTTTTTCCCCATTTTGTTTTGGTAGCGCTGTATATTTGGACGTAATCGCGTCGCTATGCCTCAGTGAGCGACGAACACACCGCGATGCGTGAGTTCTCGCGCATTCCTCGCTGATTTTTATAATTATTTGGTGCTTTCGTCGGTATCTCGTTCATTGACACGTATTTTCGAATCGTATCTACGCGAGTGTGAATGTCAGTGCCACGAGGGAATACACGAAGCAGTCGGAGCAGGAATAACCTAACTGGAAGTATGAACGAAGAATGTAAGACGTCACGGCTGATACATCGTAAGCTTTCAGGTACGCTAAATCACTTATTATACGCTCGTGAAATTTAGCGCAATTAAAACCCAAATGGAAATTTTTGGTCGGCATTCATAATTCGTTATTTAACAAGCATTTATAACCTCATGGATCTTCGATGGTTAATTTGTATACTTGAATTTAATATACCAGGACTTTTCTTTTTCATTGAACTGGCTGCATTAGCTTATACTGGTTATCTTCTCCTCTTTCTCCCACCAAATCTTAACTGTATATCTATCTTTTCTTATAAATGTACACTAGTTTAGCGAAAAAAAGAATAGACCTATTATTTTATATAACAAACATTGATTACAACAGAATCAGTCCATGAATATGAACTTCTAATTAAAATTAAGTTTCAATGGAAAATTGTTAATAATTTGCAACTATGAATATTGGCTTTAGAATATAAATATAAATCTCTTAAGATTCTTACGTATAATAATGCTTCTTGCACCGCAATTACTATCTTATTTATTCCCAGTAAACACCAATTACAGTAATATAATATGAATGTTATGATTCCACTCAACAATGTAAATACAATATAACGCGTGTGTTATGTAACAGTTGCATTGTTGAACGGGAAATTATAATATTGATGTTACGTTACCGATAGTTGATGTTTACTGACCTTCATGCTTTCTTTTTATATTCCTGTTTAGCCTTGTACTGAATCCAAATTTAAATCTCTATTGTTAAACAGCATTATTGAGCACGTAATTGTTATATTTACAGTTTCTTCTTTATCCTTATCAGCTTTTTAAAGGTTTCATTGAGACTCCGAATACCAAAAAGAAACAAAGAAGTTGTGAGAAAAAGTGTATTGCTTTTTTTATATATATTATTTACCTTTATTAGATATTATTTAATATAGGACAATAGGCTGTATAATGTTATATCTCTAAATTCTTCATTGGTTCTTCAAGTTCGACGGAACTTACAGGATTAATGTAGAAGCAAAATCTCGACTTGGGCAGACAGTTTCGTTTGTGGTGGAGAATCCTCGCAACGTACATATCGAGATTTGAATCACTATTTATTCAGTGTTGCTTGCGGTTTCATTTCTCACAAACGAAATATATTAATTGCGCAAGGAGAGGAGCCATATATCGATCGCTGACTACATTCTCTTTCTAGAACGTGCGGATCTAAATATGAACGTTAAGCTCGTTATCGGCGAAAAACAGACATCATTTGCGTTGATGTTTCGGATAGTTTTAGATAACATACGGCGTCGACGGAAAAGTTATTTCGCGAAAATATCGCGCAGATGCAGCGACGTTATTGCAGCGTGCGATTATTTTTATTCGTCACAGTCGCTCGAAGGTGTTACGCGAAATTACGTGTCTTAAACGCGACGCTCACGTGTGGATAATGATTTTCCGCATGGAAAACGTGTGCCGCGCATAAGTAGCGGTGTGTGTGTACGCGTCTCCGCTAAACTAGAAGAGTGTAAAATATGCATTTTCATTTATATTTAAATCATCGGCTTTCATTAAAATTCAAATGTAAATTCTGATTTTAACGTCGGACACATGGCGGCAAACGTGGTAAACAAATAAACGATCGGGGTTCAACTTTGTAGACATACATATTTATAAACGTACTTATGTACAGCCATCGCATACTCGTCGCAGGGTCGTATCGTGTCTTTGTTACCGACAAATGTGTTGTCCATTACAGTTGTTCGGAGTTACGCGAACGCACGAAATATGACGTCGTTACGAGCGAAACGGTCTGTTTCGCATGCGTTTTGTCAAAAGGTACGCACACTCTTTTATCGTTCGACAACTTTCCGCCGAAATTCCCCATACGCGGAAGTATATCGGAACACATACGTATACGCATTTGACACGCATATGAATATCTTGCCGGGGAAAGGAAAAGCACTCCGCGAAACTTACGATGTTTACCCTGGCTGAACGCGTCTGGTCGCGTGATAAATTTTCGCAAAATTGTGAAAACTAAAAAACGGAAAACGATATTTGAGAATTGACTATTAGAAAACTAATCATCGTCCGAAACGTTCTCGTATGGATTTTTGAATGTCGATTTGCTCGATCAAATATTGCATCTAGAATTTACGATCGGTTTTTCTATTTCTATTTCTATTTCTCTCTCTCTCTCATGAAGCGTGACGAAACGGTTTTCGATTTTTAATATCAGTTCGTTTTACGTTTTCCGCACGATCGACGTGTTAAGTATTAACTTAACTTAATTAAGCAATTTAATTAAATTTACTCCGGCGAAATACACAGGTTATTCATCGCTGTGTGTTAATAAGTATCTCTGGTTATTTCCGATTTTGTTTACTCTATAAATCGGATTTGCCCGCCAAGTCAAATGTTGCGTGTCTGATATTGGAGATAGCCGAACTCCAAATGTTGACTCCGATATGATATTTACCGAAGCTTCATGCGGCAACTCCTCGCGTTACACGCTACCCGAGGGTAGTTTAGTTGAATAGACGCTTTATGGGCAGCGGTAACTGGGTTTGTAGTTCAATAGCGGTATTTGGGTTCTAAACTCCAGTGTTGGCCGATCAAGCTTAAATCTTAATCCGTCGCGGCCTTCAAACCGTGACAGACGAACTCGCGACTTGCTTGCGTCCCGAACTGGATCTTCGCTTTGAAGCTGGCGTGCGGTTTTGACGCGCTAATTACATGTTCGCATAATCCTTTATCGGTCAGTCTCAATTTTGTCGAAACGTAACGTACTTGAACATCGTAGAGAGATGAACTCCGACGATATCCAGCGGAGAAGCGATCTATCGAATGTCAGTCTTCGAGTCGGTTTCACGTCGGTTTGACGATACAACCGTTGCACTTGACTCACATTTTCTAGTTAGCAGCTCACGTGAAATATTTCGAGGACGTGTAAAAAAAAAAATGCACAGTGTCGCCGAGTTCGCTTGAATGCATAAAAAGTAAGAAGGCGCATCGTCGTACGGGCGCTCGTAGACGCGAAGAACCGTCGGAGGGGTCGCGCACGAACACTTGGTCCAAGGACGGCTCTCGCTCACCTGAAACGCGGCCAAATTCGTCACCTGCGACCCGGTTGATAGCCGCGACACGTTTCTATCTCTCCCCCCTCGCTCGCGTCTAATCTATATGCAAATCGCACTGGGGGAAAAAAATAACATATTTCGGATACGCCACGAGTGGGTCGTCGCGCGTCTCTATTGTTGCAGTCGTGGAAAAGGGGAGACCGTGGGGAAATGAACTGAAAGATAGATTACTGACAATGCGAGCACTCGAAAGATCGAGCGGAAAGACCGAAGGAGCGTGAGGAACGCGTTGTCTCGTGCTTTTGTCGAAATTATCTTCGAGCTGATCGCGTCCGCGCGGACAAGAAACTGCGCGCAGGCACCAATTAACCCGAGAGACAATTCGTCACGGATAATTTGTCGCGAGGGAAGGGGGAAAATAGCCACCGGTGGGGCGGGGCGATCGTTGAGACGGGAAATACGAGGAGCCGTATAAATGACCGTAAATAATGAATTAATCTTAATACGATAGCGAGCGCGTTTTTGCCTCTTTATCGCGCCATCTGCTCGGAGAGAGCTGCGCACGCTGTGGTTGCATACCTAATTCAAGAAAAACGGGGGACCGGTTGTCCGGGTTATTTCGGTTGGTTTTCGTTCGCGGCGCCGTTAATCGAATGCCGTTAATTACATTAGCGCCATCGGATATTCATTAATCGAAGACGGAAACCGCCGGGGCAGCGTTATCGTTTCCCTCTCCTTTCTCGCCTCCCCATCTCTCCGCCCTCCCCCTCAAGCCTTTTCTTCTTTTTTTTAAGAAATCTATTGCCGATTGAAAAAAATGTCAGTTGGCCGTAATGAATTGCGCCGTGAACGGCGAGTATCGTTTATCTTCATCGTGCGATCCGTTTCCTCGAGATCCGTCGGCGGTGTACGCGTCGAAGAAACCGTGTATTCATACATCATCCCGCGCTGGAATTGCGCACTTGGAATGTTTTCACTCGGAAAACGTCACATTACCATAATTTTCGAATATCGTAATGCATAATATTGCTACGAACAGTGTCCGTCACACGGGTACATACGCACGGCGCTTTAACGGACACCCGGAGCTGTCTCGCGGGGGTACGGCTGCCGCGATTCCGACATGAGAAATGGCAGCGTGCGAAGATACTCTCGGAGTAACGAGAGAAAAACAACGATCGGAGACTGTTTTCCGCGCGCGCGTTCACGGCGGAGTTCGTCGATCCAAATTGCCAATTCGTATTTTTGCTAAAAACCTTTCACGCCACTCGACGTGAAAAGCGCCGAAGCGTGCGCCGTAAATAAATCGGCACGGAATATTCGCACATTTATGTCGCTTTCCTTAGCATTTTCTCCATCTTTAACAATCACTTAATTCGATGAATGAATACACACAGAGGATTATTATCAATTAATATATAACAGACTGATATTAATGAAAGACGATTTATCATAAATTGTGACGCCGCACGTATCTTCATATATATGATTAGATTTGGGAAACAATGTTTGAGGTTGCACGTTACCTTGAGATCCCAGGTGTATTTTATGAAAGATTTGCGAGCACCTACAACTCGCAACACCTAACGCATCTTTGTATCCCGATATATTCGGCACACACATACACACACATACACACCTTGTGCCGAATATCCATTTCCGGATCCCATTACGATCAATTGATTGCGCCCAATATCAGCGAATAAACGCGCTAGCAGGGTTACATCCGAAAGAAAAGGACAGCATCTCTGCGTTTCACATATCGAAGAGTTTTGATTTTCGTTCGCGCGAGAAGCGGCGAGAACGTTACGCGCAATTCCATCCCCGATATTGACGTGGGCGCGCACGTGAGCGAGAAAACGAGCGAGCTACCGGTTCGCAAGCAGGTCGTCGAATTCCAGGATAAAATAATATTGCTCCATGCAAATTGGAGTGCGATGTATCCGCGGCTCCGGCATCATTCGTAGTCCGGAAGCCAATTCATCGGTCTATAGCAGCGGAGGGTGCATGCGGTAAACCGCGGCTGCGGGCCGCTTCAATTGCGGCACGTATAAGCTAGCCCCGTTAAAATTTATAATCATTCGTCTTCACGCGAAGGTTGTACAAATGGCGCGGACGGATGCGGCCAAATCGCATCCGGCGCGATAAAATTCATCCGGGCCGGCCATTCACGGCTATTGGCAGCGGTCGTTGGCCGCGATATGCGCGGGTTCTCCTTTCGAGGGGCGAGGGCGGCGCGAGTAAGAGGGTTGGAGGCGAGCGAATCGCTGAAATATTCCTGTTTTCTTCGGAAAATACAGGACGACAGAAAACGCTAAATCGTCGGGACTTAATCGCGGGATTCGGAAATCCGATTCAATTATCGTTTAGCGACTGAATATCCGCGGCTATTCCAGCGAGGTTAGTTCCTCTCTGGAGCAAATTAAAATTCAATTATACGCAGATCCGCGCGCCGACTTCGCTTATCTGCCGCCTGAGGAATCGCCGCGCGGATCGGAGGATTATTAAAATCTGTAGGGAGAGTCTCCCGGGATTGTCGCGCTTTCTTTCAACTTTCGCGGTTTCTAAGGTCTCTTTTCGCGCGTCCGTTTTTCCTCGGCAGAAACGGGACGACTCCTCGATTCGTTTCACCCTCTAGAAAACGTGGTAATTCTGAATCTACAAACGATCGAAGACGGAGAGCCTGCTAAACGGGAAATTAATAGGAACAAAATATAAAAGCACGAAGTGTCCGAAAGGCTGTGTTAACTATTTCGCAAGCAACCAGAGAAAACAATGCCTCACGTAACGGGGACGAGAACGTATTTTTCATCGCTGCAGGTGTACATTGCGCACGCGATACTAGAGCCAACGTTTATCAGATTTATCTCACCGTTCGTCAGAAGCAAACCCGATCGTCGAAAACAAACGCGATCGGGAAAAAGGACGATTCCATTGAAAGAAAGGGGGAAACAAAGCGCACACTCGTCGGCGACACTTTTATTTTGACCGTGACGCGAGTCAGCCATCATCCAGATTGAGGAGAGGCGAGCGATGAAGAAGCCGCGTCGAAACTTCACGGAACGTCTCACTTAAATACCGCGCGTCGACGTGTCGCGATTTTTTTCCCCAACGTTTCGTATTATATCATGCGGCCATTATGACGTTTCGGATCGCAGGTTCAAAATGAAATAGTCCTGTTTAATGTACAATGAGGATACGAAATCATATTAGCGTCTTGATTGGGACGTCCCCGTGGGAGCGTCGTTTTCAATCACACGCCCGTACTCATTGACTATAGGTACCTGCCAATTATCACACGAATAGTAGTCCCAGCCGTCATTGCGTGTATGTAGTCGGTGACTAAGCATTGTTGCAGTACTAATCCCCTCTGGTCACCTATTATTATCAGCAATGACCATACGAATACGCGCGGTTTGCCTTTGAGATATCCTCTGTCTCTCTCTCTCTCTCTCTCTCTCTCTCTCTCTCTTTCTCTCTCTAGCTTTCGCTCCCTAGCTTTCGCTCTCTCGCTTACAAAGGAATCGTCACAGGAGGACGAGCGAAAAAACGTCCTTCGCCGGTACTGGAATTTCTTCCTGGGTCGTGGAGAAAGCGGCGAGGTGGAACGACTGCGGGGGCGGGAATCGACATATTCGCGAAAATAGCGTCGGTGTCTGTCGATTGTGACGAATGGACGCGATTCAAGCTGTCAGTGCCCGTTGGTTTTCGTCGATTTATTCCAGGAGACTGGCTACGGAGACCGGATCTCTCTCTTTCTTCCTCTCTCTCTCTCTCTCTTTCTCTCTCTCTCTCTCTCTCTCTCTCTTTCTCTCTCTCCCCGCCGTTAAATGTGCCGGGAACGCGACGAATTATCGCCCCGCGTATGGACATACGTGGCGCCTTCCTCGGGCTCGCACTTTGGCACTTCGATCGTTCGCAGCAGTCAGCGCGAGTCGACGTCGGAACGTATTGGCGTATCTGCCCCGCTTCGAAAGGCCGCCGAGCGGAACGTTACAATAAAGACTTACGAGAGGAAGATGTTCGAAACGGAAGATCGCGAGCGCAAGTGGTGGGCTTCTTGTCAAACTGTAGCTGCTGCATGCATCACGAGACGTGCTGCTTAACATGCTTTTAATCATTTAAACGAGTTTTTCTGTTCTTTGTTGTTTCATTTCAATCTTCTATAATGGGAAATCATTTTTAATTAAACCGTACGTTAAGAAGTTAAGACCGTTGATGCAGTCTATCTCGTTCACATCTCGCCCGAGAGACGGGAAGAGTGAAGGGAGAGGGGGAGGGGGAGGGAATAACGTTAATTATGAAATTTCCTCGAGGTATACAATATTTCGCGTTTAACGTAAATTAAATTCTTTCATTCGCAGCCCTTTTACGGCACGTCAGAAACGTTTTTCGAGTACAGCCGTACGGATGGATACACTCCGAAAGAGCTTGCACCGTATATCGATTAAAGCCATTATGTGGAGGCATAAAAAGCGTCGAATATAGTCATCCCGTAATAGCGCGAATAGCGTATCATAAAATCTGTCTCGGTACGCGGGGAACGGGTTTCGAAAGGGCGATAAAGTTTCCATTATACTTAATAATTGGGCTGTCGCGCGCTGCCAACAATCGGATTTGTTTCTCAGGTAAGCATGCGATATACCGGGGTATAAAATGTTGATTCGCAATCTGGTAACGCCATCGCGTTCTGTATTTGTCCGGCTGCGAGCCTTGCGTGGCCGTTATTAACTTTTCTCTCTTTTTTTTTTTCTTTTATCTCCGACGCCCCACTTAATTTTTCTGTCGGCTGCAGAAAGAACGGAGGCGCGATATGTATATATGCACACGAGGACGCGGACCGGACTTGACCCCGGCGTTTTTAAGTACCCGCTAATGAACCGACGTCGTTAAAAAATTTATTATTCCCCTCCCCCCGGGCAGGCATTATTCCTTACGAGCGTCGATAATGAAGCGCGTCCCCGCAAATGTATTTACGCAGTATCTGAGGAACGGTATTGATTATTCGTTTTCTACGGTTATTGATCGCTCCGAGGTAAATATCTTTGGTTTATGTTTTTAACCAAACCGGGACGAAAGATCGAAAGGTTTTATATCCCGGGGATTCGTGTAGTTTGAGCGCGAAAAGAGAGAAAAAGGTATTTAAGTGCCTTTCCCACTTTTCTACGTAAAAATCGAATGCGTATATATATCTGATCAATTTCCCGAATCAAAATCTCGATACCGCGTTAACACTGTAAATTCGGTCGAATTTGAAGAACCAGTCGGGAGAATCTCTGCTCCGCGATTCGATAAATTCAAACATGCCGCATTTGAATCGCGCTGTCACGTACAATTACAACGTTGTCAACGTCGATATCGCCTCATCCGCGCAACGCGACATTTGCATCGGTTCAGCAAATATTGACGTTTGTCGCATCGTTCGAAGGAGAAATACAAGTCACGAACGCCGGACAGCCACGAAGATTACTTAGCCTTGTTACATTGAATGACTAAACGCCACGCACATCCGCACACACGATTATTAATTTCCGAAGGTACATCCATGTAGATTACATCTGCAAATTGGCAAATAAATCGATGAATTGATGAATATTGGTGCAAACCGATCGCCAACAACCACCAAACATAAGTAAACATTACTGGTTAATCGTGACGGATAGGAAAATCGGAAGGATCAATATTCGCATTAGTGCAATATGTACTTACACATTGTCACTCCGATGACGCAACGAAGTTTAATGAATGAAAAAAAGTTTCCAGAAGCAGCTTCTTTCTTTCTGCATCGCGTTTATCGGCTTCTGGCATTTTAAGGAAATTGTAATGTGAAATGAGTTTGATAAGAATTCAATGAAACTTACACTATGTATACACTGAAATATTATCTAACTGTTTCTGTAATTAGGAAGAGATCGATCGCGAGAGTTGAAATATTTGCAACTAAAGTTGAAACTTTTTATACGTGATCTTTTATACGTGAACTTTTATACGTGATTGATAATGCTGTATTACACTTAATTTTTATTTTTAATATCCTCTAAATTAAAGTAAAATTTTGATCAACTACTACAGTATTGAAGACTAACATGTAGGAATTATGCACATATTTCAGAATTATTGACCGTTTTGTTTTGAAAATGCAGCGGTATAAGATTGATAATACTATTTAAAATATAATACAAATACATACATGCACATATTTAAATACTTATAAACCTCTTTCTATTATCAGTGCATATCTCTGTTAGGTCAACTGATGCATAAAAATAGCATTGACAAAAAAAATAAAAGAATAATATTTTCATGTTTATAATATTATGTATATATGTTTACTTCAGTTTCGAATTAACATTTATTGTTTAGGTAATGAAATTAATCTAAATAAAAACGTAATTTGGTTTGACAAATACTACATTTTCGAGCGGCCTCTTTAATACGGCCACTGAAAATACGAAGATGAGCCTTACAATATCCTTAATATCGAATTTCTCACCCGCTACGAAGATCGGACGACTCGACGTGAATCGGATCGCCAATTAGTCTCGGAGCAACAGCGTGTGCAGCTTTTCACGCGACTCGTGCGGCGGAAAAATCTGGGCGCGACGAGCGCACCGGAATCCTCAGGGGAGTTATTAGAGCGTGCGGGTCGGGCATGCAAGCTAGAGAAGAGTCGCGGAATTAATTACACAGCGCTATGAAGCTATCTTTGAAATCGCACCCGAATAACCGGAATTCCTGAGATATCTCACGGAGGCAAAAGACACGGAAGGATCGAATGATGGATCCCCGCGAGCGGAAATGCCACTCTCGTAGAGCGCGAACGACGCAGGTGCATCGCGAATGGCATAATGCACTGCGTGGCTTACTTCCGCTTTGTTTTGCGCACTCGGAGATATATCCTCCCTCACGGACACGTACATACCGGTTATGTGGCGCGGTTGCGCGTGTACATACACGCTCACCAGCACGAGCACGAGGCGTGAAGCCCGCGAATGTACGCCGTGTCGCGCCGTCCGAAGCGCTGCTCCATTTTTTGACGTGCCCGCGGCCGTTTCTCATCGCGTTACATCGCGCCGAATCATTCTCTGTAACTTCGTCGCTCATAAATCCATGAACGAAGATCGACTGGATCGTATGCGGTTATCGCATGCTGATGCGACGATTTCTCGACTCTCTGCCTGCCACGTGATAGTGGTTTGGAAAAAGAAGAAAAATTTCGCCAAGATGAAGCGACTCAACGCGTCGTCCTCGCGTGTGGAATCAAGACGTTCCGTCGCTCTGCCGTCTTGCGCGAATGACGGATTGTCTTGCGGATGTAACGAGAGAAAGAGAGAGTCGATAGTTGGGCGAAAATGATTTTTATAGAATTATGAATCTCTGGTGGCGTTCTAATTTTGAATTCGCACCTTCCCGACGGATATACAGTGAAATCTCGTTATATCTCTCCTCTCTCGCGCGCGCGTTTACAATCTTAAGGTAGAAGCGAGGTCGCGTTAACAGAATGACCTTTACGTCCGCACGGTCTGCTGGTTTTCCTTGAGAAATTCGGCACCGCCGGGGTGAAAGAACCGTAGACGAGGAATCCGCTTGCCAGCTGTATTATATTTCGCGCGGCGAGTTCGCAGAGAGAAAGAGAGAGTCGCCGCGTCGAGATAGACACGACGCTGCGTGGTGGAAACGTTGCGGCACAACGGCGCTGCACAGAGCGCGATTTGCGGAAAAAGCACGCGAGCACAGGTGACGGAGCAAGGCGGTGGAGGAGTCTCGCGGAATGCGAAGTGGAAGTAGATACAGGCGCGCAGACAAGACGACGTCCTCCCCCTCCTCGCCTAGGCGGCGAGAGCTACATTCACTCCGTGGTGGATCAACTTCCGGCTTTCAATAAACTTGTATCGCACCGCCCATTCAGGGCAAACCGTGTGTGAGAGCGCGCCATTTCCCCGTATCCTATTTTCGAGTTTACGGAGGCAGATGGTGGTTGCCGGCGGAGCCGCGAAAGCCGACGCGTGTCGCCGGGGAAAATTAAAAGCAGCCTCGGCGAGGCTCGCGCGCACTTAAAAAGTACTTAAAAATAATGGGCGCGCTTCGCGGCCGCGCACATAACTAAGCGGATTGTTCGGGAGTGCCGGCCTACTTTCAAGATATCGGGTCGTTTGGAACTACACTTTTACACCGCGGCGGAGGCTTGAATAAATAAGCGCGCGACCGAGCGCGCGGGAGGAAGGAGGGAGCGAACGTTCGATCGAATTAACGAAATATATTGTAATTGGTTCGGAGTTCGCTGTTTTAACGGAGTTACTCGGCGACGCTGAGGCGACACAGAACGGCGCCACGGTTCGCGCCCGACGGGGAAGGAAACTCGCGGTGTCGCGCGCTAATTGGTAAAACTATTTCTTTGCACAACGCGTTCAGATTATGAGAAAAGTGCGCGCCGTACGAGATAACGGCGAGCATAGCGCGGTTACGAAACCGTTGCAGGTGTTATTTAAAAATAGTTCGTTCACTGAAACAAGGGAATAGTTGCGAGATACGTTTCCATGTAATTTACCAACCGTTGCGCCCGGCCGCTCCAGTCCGGTGTAAATAGTTTTAACGCTTTTGAACCCGACAATGATATCGTATTATTGATTGCGCTTTAGCATAGAAACGTTCGCATTACACCGCGTAACGTTCGTGGAAATGAGCAGGTTGAGTGTTGCGAGTAGCGCACTCGTACGCCGATAATGCAGCTACTTTCCTCGTAAAAATATTGCAAATTTTACAGCGTGCTCGCGCGCGCAGTAGCCGCCGGCTTCTTGGCGATTTAAATGCCGGAGCGGCATTACCGTCGCACCGAGCGTAAAACGTTAAATACTACGTCGTTGCGCGGAGAGCTGCAGCGGAATGTACGCGTTGTTTGTACATTTTCATGGCCGGAAAAGCACCGAAAATATCACGGCGGTCGTGCACAAGGGGATCGTTGTCGGGCGGAAGTCACAGCGGCATCGGGACAATCTATCTGTGAAACTGGAATAGTAGAAACTATCGTTCGAATTGATGGAAAGACCAACGAATCGATGCTTCCCGCTAAATACTAGAGATGTGCGAATCGAGGATTTGTGATGTCGAATCGATTTCACTTTTCATTTTCGAATACGAATCGAATCGAAATTTCACCCGAATCGATTCGAGTGAAATCGAGTCGAATCGTTGGAACGTAACGTTTACTTAACGATCGTTGAATTCAGCATGAAGATAGTGAGACTTCGGTATAAAAGGGATAACATCGATCTTGTGATATGAACTCATTTTAAAGTAAGATATTTAAATATTTAGGGTAAAATTGATACTGATGGAATATATTCTACTTAGAATAACGGTAATTAAAACAGGATATGGAAGATCATAAATTAATGGCGAAAGTATGAAAAGCGTTCATATTATTGGGCGTTTATCAATGCTAAAATTGAATGATTTTAATGGAGAAATATAATTTTATAAAAATATATAATGTACTGTACATCGTAGATATTTATGCACATCTACGAGATTGACATCAGAATAATTATAAGTTATGATATTAATATTATAATGTAAGTTACATTTGCTATTTATATCAAATGATTAAAAATTATCCACATTATCAATCATTCATTTCGTATGAAAATGTATTTAAACACGAAATTTTAATAGTATCTCTTTTGCCGCTGTCTTGAGTTACCGCTCTTAATATTTTTGAAGAGAATCTTAACGTACAGCGAATTTTTCAAGTTATGCCAATTTAAAGCCCGAGAGACTGGATGCTTTCAATGGTACTTCGTCAATGTTAATTTGCACGATTTGTGTGTTTATCATGTTATAAATAAATAAATAAATCGTGATTCGAAATTTCCCTATTATTCAGATTCAAACCGTGAGAATTTGGATTTGAATGGAGTCGAATTTCATCTGATTCAAGTTGATCCAAATTCGAATAGTTCACACATCTCTACTAAATATTGATTCGTTCGACGCGGGTCACGCGTTATTGCGTATCGCGTTTTGTTGTATATTCGTTAGAAAATATTAGACCGTTGAAATTGAACGATCGATTTCGCGCTCCTAAACACGTCTATTCGCACGGGTTTATTCGTTCGCGTATTTTCACTCTCCCCGTCCATTACCGCGTTGAAACGGGAAATATGTCGACTATTATGCGAGACGATGAAATGTGCGGGTATACAGGGTATTAAATGAAAGCGAGGGCGGGCGAGACGAGTATTTTTAAGATTAATCGGCCGATAGATTTTCCTTCGTATCAGTCCACGGCTATTTAACGCGTCCGATATCGGACGGCAGGCGACGACACGTCGTTACGAGCGCGATGCGTTGTCGGCGAATCCGGAGCACAAATACAGCGGGTTACGGAGCGATTTGATGGTATAAATGGCGAAAATCATATAGAAAAGGCCACCGGCGGTGTTTATCTCGCGATGGCCGCGGCCGGTGCTGCAAACTGCACCGTGACTGAAAATTACGATCAATTCTCCCTAATAATGTCCGGCTGATAGGTGTAATTAGACTCTGGAAATAATGCAAAACGCATTACCAATTCAATATAAACGAACTTGTTATCGCGCGCGGCAGTAACGCGGGAGCGGATGCGTAACGCTCCTCTTTCGGACTGCGCGCGAACGGTCGGATCCGCGTCCGATATTAATTAGTTCGGCAATGTAGTCACGCGGGGATTGGGTGTGTGTACACGTGGAAAAATTTTAATCGAACCAACGCCGAGGACGTAATTTTACAAATCGCCTGTGTCGCGGCTTTATTTGTCCAACAGTAATTAATATTCCGGAGAGCATATTGATTTCGTTCGATTAACGCTATCTGTCGCGTGCCGATCTAAAATGCGAGCGAATCGCGGGCGGAGGAAAAAAGGAAAAAAAAGGGGGGGAGCGCAAAATGCGGAGAAAATATCCACCAACGGTCGAAACAACGAACGGACCGCCGATCATTTTCCGATGGACAAGCGGCGAAGATAAAATCACCGCATGAACACGCGCCGCATTAAATCCATTGAAGGAGAGGAGAGAGGGAGGGAAGTATCATCGCTTATACATTGACTCGTAGAGCTGATCAGCGTGTAGTGCAATCAGTGTGTAATCGTAATTAAATAGCAAACGCGCCGTTCCGTATTCACGTGCCGCTGATTTCGCGCTAACGCGACTACATTCGTCGGATCGTCGCGCGACTATCAGAAACGCGTGTCTCGTTTCTTTCCTCCGTCGAGCGGCCGGTATCCCGGGCTTATGTCGCTCCAAGTTCTGTCGCCGCCGGTTTTGTTCCTGACCCTAACGACTTAACCAATTAGACGAAACTTCGTCCATGTACTTACCGTGGAAACAAAACTTTTCTATTCTCGACGGCTACGCGACAGCTAAACTTTCTCCCAGGCGTTTTCTTCCGCCGCTTCTCCCCCCGCCCCGGCCGTTTTTCCCGCCGGAGAGGAGTTACCGAAACAACAGAACGGTGTACGAAATAGCGGGCGGACGAGTTTCGCCGTGGGAGTGTTTAAGTTACGGGAGGGGCGACACGACGACGACGACGAAAGAAAAGGCTCAGACATTACCTGCAATTTTCTTCCTCCAACGGCGTCCCGCACCTTTTAAAATCTCGATAACTTCCGCGTCGCGATTTCCCGCCCCGCCCCGCGAAGAACTCCGCGGGCAGGCCGTCGCCTGCCCGTTTCGCGCGGAAGAGCGAGCAAGAAACTGCAGTAGTCATTTTCAGATTATCCGCCCGGGTGAGTTGGAAAGTTTGATCTGCACGGCCAATATTTGATCTACTTCCGTAAACAATTATAGCACTCGCGCAAATGCTGAATAGCGCTGTCGCGTATTTCTGAATTCGAAAACTTAAACATCTCCATAACTCGGAGCCGCGCTGCCGCCTCGGCGTTAACGTTAGATTTTATCGCGACTTTAACTCGATCGTTATTCGCAAGCGAGCGAAGAGTCGCCAATTAGAGCGTGAATGCAGCTGTTGATGCGTAAATGTGTAACTTTAAGTAATATCAATGGACGCGCCCCGGGGACTTTTCAGCCCGATTAAAATCGCTTCTCGACTCATAAAAAGACTAATAGTGTAATATAACTCTAGGAAGCAATAAAAAAAAAAACCGGTTGTCTTCGGAAATTTCACATTTACAATTTTTTTCCAATTTTATATCAAATAAATAACGAAATTATATGAGTGTAGATTAAAAAAAATGAGAACACGACGTCATCAGTTTTTTGTTATTATTATGTAGCTAGAAATTAACGCGTTCGTTAATTGAAGTTAAGGGCTACATATAACGGAGATTTCGCCAGCGATATCAATTTTAAATAACATACTTCCGAAGATCGATGCGCCGAGGGCAGAATTGAACGCTCATCGAATACCTGAGAAAACGCTGGTTTCCGCGGCGGAAGAACAACGTTTTCGTTTAAAAAAGCATCCGAATTATCCGTCGATCCGTCATACGACTTAACCAGCCGTTCATCCACCGCACCTGTCTGTCCTATAAATTAAAAAGTCCCCCTTTCACATCATGGCTCGCATTGAAATTCAATGCCAATCGCTCAGCGTTGGATTCGGCTCGACCACTACCGCGAAATAGGCAATGAGAACGTGAGGATAAATCACTAGTCGCAGACTGCGAACGCTCGAATAATCTCCGCAGGATTTATGCGTGGAGTGGTGCAAACGACAAGACAATTCTTTAAATCATATCACGCGCGTGCCTTCCCCTTGCCTGCCCTGCCTGCATACTCCCGACGCAACGTTGCCAAGGTATTCCCCCATAAATCTGAAATCAATTTTCCGTATCCCAGATTTTCTTTAATATTCAACGCGGCGCAAGATCAGTCGGCTTCGGGTCTAGCGTAGGATACGGGAAGGAGCGATCGTGCGAGGCGCAGTATCCGCTCGCGAAATTATGCAGATAACAGGCGTGGAAGCGGCATGAGGAACGAGCGCGCGGCAGGCACGAGAGGCGGTTTAGAGAGAAGATGCGAAAGTTACGAGAGCTCGTCCTCGTTGTCACTTGGAGATCCTAACGCGGGTCTAATAGATACCCCTTGGGCCCGCTTAATGGCGAACAATTATAAAAGGAGTCGAAGCAGAGGGAGAACGCAGAGAGCGAAACGCGGGAGGGTGGCGGAGCGGCTCGGAAGCAAAAACTCCGGAGACCGGAGTAGGGTGGATATGCATTGTCTTGAGTTTTCGCGCGTCGCTCGAAAACTGGCAGCGCCGATTTCGTTTCGGCACCGAGGAAAGCAGGGTGGGAGGGGGGAAGATCGCCGGAGCGTTAGAAGAGTATTTCATCGCGTGCGAGAGAGAGAGAGAGAGAATGTCGGCTATTTTTCCGCGAACGGGCAATCGTCAGGAGCACACGCCGGCTGCCATTTTTTCGCGAAACTTACGGGAGATTTTTAACCCGGCCAAAGAGGCAAAGGGTACGTTATCATCGGGTAGCTATGGTGCCAGGTATATTCTCGTCTTGGTAATCCATGGTCCAATTATTTCTAAAAGAGCTTCCATCCACTTTGTCGGAGCTTATCCGAGGGAGAAAAAAAAGGATTCAATCGTTAGGGCCACCGCCTTAATCGCCCTATTCGAGCTTCTAGCGGCTGTGCGACCGCTTGCCGCTACGACCCGGAATAAAAGTTGCGACTTGTGCGTGCGAGTCGTATGGCCGAGCATTCCGACGTGGTAGACGGATTTTTAAGACGACTACGGATTACTCGCTTTATGCGCTATAGAAAAAAATCATGGCACTTGTGTCATTCGAGGCTACGACGTGCAGTCAGTACTTGGTGTTTCTTTTTTTTTTTTTTAATGGGATAGTTCAACGACGTAAAATATCAGGTTTATCTCGGGAACGCGGGAGACTGGTAGACGACATGATGGTATGCGAGTACAAACAGAATTTTAATTGCTTCATTTATTCTGTTTACTGTATTAAAGTCAATAGCTGGTTTCGCGTAACGACATAATAAAATAACACTCGTTAGAATTTTTATAAAAGTATTCGCGCGTGTGCACTCCCTCTCTCTCTCTCTCTCTCTCTCTCTCTTTCCCTTCGTTCTGTCACTCGGACGGGAGAGCGATGCTTTTTTCTTTTATCCGTTACAAAGTATCGATCGTGGGTGTGGTGCAATTATAAAAGATTATAAAGCACGCGGAATATGTTTTTGGATCAGCCGACAGGACGTCTTAAGTCGACGCGAGTCTCCGGTGAACGAGTTCATTGACGAATGCAAATAACAATCGCACGAATTACAATTAATTCCGGTTTGATGTCGTCGGGCGGAAGGATAGATTCCGCTTGGTCAGGACTATCGTGATCGTACATTATATTGACGCGCTGGTAATTCCACTTTAGTGCGCGCGCTTTTATGTTAGAGCCGGCCCCAGTTGTTGGAACTCCGTGCCGCGGAGTAAACCGCATTAACACAGAGCACAAAGGATCACGGTTAGTATATCGGTTATAGTCGGGAGCGAGATACATTTTCACGAATTCTATGGCGCTTCGAATGAAATTCTATGACACGCGCGATTGTATGATATTTTGTCGTAATACTGTCGACGGCCGACGAGACGTGAATTCCGCGCGCTGGATTCAGAATTTGCGCGGGAATTTCATTATCCTCGCGTGGAAATCCGGAGTCGCGTGGATTAGAATCGTGCGCGCGCGCGCGCGATAGAAATGGCGATTTCCGTGTCGCTCAGCCCTCCTTTCCGTACATCGATAAACATAGGAAAGGAGTATCGGAAAGGTTAAAACAGCGCTTAAAAGAACGTTCGTGAGGTTGGCGCTTTTGTGAAACCGACGGTGAGACGATACCACTCGCGCGAGGGCTTTGATAAGCTACGAGATGAAATTTCGTGACGGTACCTATCATAGTGAATAATTGAAGAGCCACGGAGTTATCGGCTACAAAGGGCCAACGGCGAATGCACGCTCGGAAAGCGATTCGAGGCGGACGACACGATGTATTGGGAGCTTACACGAGTATACGAATAAGGAATACGGACTCTCTCGCGTACGCGTCAACAAACGCGCCATGGACGCGTCCACATCGCCACGGGTATAATTGCTTCCGTTAATTAATTCAGATTAAAACACCTCTTTTTATCGGCTATATCAGCGCGAATAGCTGTAGAAACGATAATATTAAGCGCATCGACGTATCAACGATTGACATTAATAATTCGCGCACGGGTAATATTCAGGTAATCATGTATATACGATATAATAGTAAATAGGAATAATATATGTTGATATTATGTCGCTAATTAATGCAAACTCTGTGCCCGCCGTGTAGTTATGTAAGAGAGAAAAAAGTAACATTCTCTGCACAGAGAGAAAAAGGTTCCTTTGAATTTAATAAAATTTCTTTAATTGAAACAAATTTGTATCTTGAGATGGAGCAAACAAACGAATGTTTGATTCAATAAATAGGATTGCTTCTCAAACAATAAATATCTTTACGTCAAATTTCTTTGGTATTTTCATCCAAACATTATAATGGTTGTCACGAGTAATAAATTATTTGAAAGAAGTAACACTATGTTAGAAAAATATGAAAGAACTTCTGTTTCAATAGAACAATATATTTCATATATAACGAAATGCATTTTTTTTATTGAAAACCAAATATATATAAATATATATTATTTCTTCTAAGTTTAATACTGTTTTTTTTCTATCAAATAATCACACATGGTTTATCAAAGTAAAATAACTCTTCATTCAAATAAAACGATATTTGATATTAAATTGTTGTTTATATTAAACAAATCCAAGTCAAATAAATACATGTACAAAATCCAAAATAACCTTTTCGTTTGTGCAGTCATGCAAATATCAGTATAGTAAAACTCGATTATTTAATCTTTGATTACACAACGAAACAGAGAGAAAAAAATACACATATATAGAGGGAGTGAGAGAGAGAGAGGGGGAGAGGAAGGAAATTATTTAAATATCTTGCATTATAGAAGAAGTGTAAAGACGCGATGTTTTTGTAGCCACATGCGCGTCTCGTAACCTTATTTAATATTAATTAAAATAGGAAAAATGTGAGAATGCTGGGAACACGTCTACGTTCCAAACTATTCCATTAAGTTGCGAGTTGTCTAACTCGCGTGCGCGCCACTTATGTCCCGACGTAACACTTGTACGTAACAAAACCGGACCAGCGTCCGCGCGTTGAGTGAAAAAGTTCAATTTAACTTCCTCCTTCCCTTCAGCGGTTCCATTACAAATACGTCTTGCGCTTCGGTACATTCGTCGAGAACGCTCAACATTAAGGGGGCGCGATGTCGGTGTAACGGCGAATAATTGAAAGAGTTGCCCCGCGATAAGAATGCATTAAACCCGCCGGAAATCTTGCGAGTGCAATGGACATGGTCGATCTTTCGAATTAGATTCTTCTCGTGCGACTCAAAGGCTACTCACAGAAGACGCTATTCAAAATGGCATATCGCAGGGAAAATTTAATCAGCCGAAGGATTGGTGCTTTAATTAAATAAACGTGAACACGACTATGTAAATATAATTACCACGATGAGACAGAGAATACATGGTTCAAAACGTGCGCTTCTTCGAACATTTATTTGGCATGAGCCGTCGGGGATTTTAACTCGGCGTTGTGAATCGACTGTTTTAACAATCATGCCGATGTTCCCGAGCGAAACAGCCTTTATCCGCTGAATTATGGAATAAATGATGCTGATTAAAACAATTATAACTCAGATCGCGACAAACCGTCGCTGAACTACGGAAAATCTTCAACTCGCGTTAATTCAATACGCGAGTACGACGCGGCAATAGACATTCGGCATGCAACTTCGTTCCAACAAACGGAACTTAATACATTTCATCTGTTAATCGCGATAATTAAAAAATAATTCCCCCTTCAACTGCAATTCCTTTGTGCTTCGAGTTGTTGGAACATTATTCTGACTTTATCCCATTGTTTCGACTATATTATTATAAATAAAATGAGAAAGAAGAGAGAGTTAAAAAGATAAAAATATATATAATCATATGTGTTGTTACGTGTTCTGATATTTTATACGGAAATAATAGCGGTCCCAGAAAAACACGTTCTAATTTATTCTGACAGTACGAAACAGGATATCGTGTTAATAATAACGTTATAGGAAATGTAACATAAAACTTAATTGGAGAACTCCGCCATGCTGCAAATATACCGTATAAAACATGGAGATATAACGTCGAGGTATTATCTAAAAGAAAAACAATAAAATTTTAATCCTCCGGTGCGAGTATTTGCCGAAAGGACAGATCGCTTCGTTGTGATTTATTAACGTGCGTTTAATATATTCACGGGGAGAGGAAGAAACGATAAACCATCGGTCGAGAAAGCGTATTGAAGATCGGATCTACGGTGCGTTTTTGCGAAAAATAAAACATTTGCTTCGGCACTGATTACCATGACGACGTGCAGCTTTAATAACTCGCGTGACCGTTAACGCGCAGCGCCTGCATTGCGGAAAAATTGAAATGCGTCCGTTCGTGTATTATCTTATGGACTCGATCGACCGATCAAACAAACGTGCCTACCACGTGTGCCGGGCGCGGATTATTTTCAAGCCATTTGTTAAACGACCGTTTGGAAAAACGATATCGGGGTATTATATCGAGGATATATCGGAGGTGTCATGCGAGTGCAACGTGAGAGAACGAGAGAGAGAGACAAAGAGAGAGACAAACTATCGCGTGAAAAGCCTCCAACTTCTTGCGCTCACATCATTTACCGAGCTGAAATCAGAAGCGACTCAGCGGCCGGAGCTTCCGTACGAACTTTCGATAACCTCGATACTCTTGATAACCTTTCGATACTCTCTCCGTTAATGCGCGATCGCTTTATGCTAATTTTCATTGGATACACCTTTCGGGGCACGTTCAATTTAACAATAATTCAGGAGAGCACTGTATTAACAGATAATATTGAATTTCCTCGAGTATAGAAACATTTCCTCAAATTGAAACAGGTCGGAAGGTCAAAAGTGAGAGAGAGATAGACCGATGGCGAGATTGTAAAAATAATAAACATAATATTTCGCTGCTCCGAAATATGGTACATTTGGAACAAAACTCTCGTGCGTGATATTAATCGTCAGTTCATTTTGTAACGCGTTTGTTTCTCTAACAATTGTTTACGAGATCAATTTTTCGTACTTGCGGCTGAAAACTTTTCCGACACTGCAGTGCACTACACTGCTACTACGATGATCGTAAGAACGGTCTTGCAAAATTATTAATAAGCGTAGTTTTCAACAACGGTTTTTAGGACATGCTAAAAATCGAATATTGTTTTTCGTCACTTTTTTCCTATTTCTATAATCAAACTTTACAGCGCGAGTCTCCAAGGATATGTAGAGGATATCATTAAATATGGAACGACGAGCCACCACATGACATTGTTCTCCTACTAAATAACTCAACTAAATATACATAAAATATCTTCGAAATAAGAAATATATATATATATCACTCGGGAGAGATATATGCGGCGGAAACGGAGATTTTTCAAGAGATTTTACTTGAAAATTTTGCAAAGAATCTCAATGTCATAAATAATTTAAATTCGCACCATCGGTTCGCGATCTCGTCCCGGCCCCTCGGAGTTTAACAATTGTAACAATTTACAGATATTAATCCGCACGACGATATTAAAAAATTATTACGATATTAAAAAATATTAAAAATCACAATTAACGATGAAAATTCGGACGTCACTGCACGATCATTACGTTTCAGCTGTCGGACTTCATAAATACTGTAGCTTGTCACACACCGACCGTGCGATTTATTCCCGCATGAAAACGACAACACCGAACAGCACCGAAATCAAACATCTATAGTTAATTGATTCATAATTAAACTCACGTAGCATAGCATCACGCTGGTCGAACGGGCTTTGCGAGTCCCCAAACGTAACGGACGAGGAGCGAGGCGCTAGATCCACTCCTGATCGAGTTCTCGAAACTGTCACGATCTCATCGGATCTCTCCGATTTCGCGCGACGAACGCATACCGAAATCGATCGGGTATGCTAATTAAACGGAGCAGCGGAATTGTTTATGGTAGAGAATCTACCGGGGAAGGCTGGATATCAGCACCGAACGTGCAGACGGTTCGCCGAGTACTGACTGGTGCCGCGCACCGCCGTTCGGCTTCCCGCCAATCCCCTGCCACTCGATGCGACTTCGCCCACCGCGAATGCACCCCTATCTTATGAGGAAAAAGGTAATTCACCGCAAAACGAGACACCGCATTATCACGCGGAATGGTGCTCCGGCATCGAATGAAAAGGGGAACGCTCGTATATAACTCGATCGCAAATTCCGCGGAAAAATATGAAAACTTCGCAGCGGTGGATTCGCACGAGTGTGACTTATATTATCTCGACACGGAGCTTCTTTTCTGCGCAAATTAAATACGCGCGTCATCCGATGGAGGAAAGCAACGTGAAATATCGAGCAATTTCGCGACTTTTTTCTTCCTTCTCCCTTTCTTTTTCCCCTCGAAGCTAATTATTGATGCGTGCAACCGAGCGAAAAATGCAGAAGGTGAGTTTTTCCTCCTTCTGACTTCGGCGTTAAATGTTACGGCGCTGATGAATATTAAAAACACGCGTAACTCGAGTTCACCGTAGATCTAGATTAGCGAAACGTCGTGGTGAAATCGCGCACGGTACACGCGTTACCGTGATTCATTATTAATGCAACGCTGAAAGAACATCGCGCGTGTAACAACGTTGTGTAACGACTTTTGAATTTTCACGAGGCGGATTTGCATTCGGTAAATGTGTAAAATATTTCGACGAAACTCGCGGAGGACAACGAAACGTGTTAGGGCTTTCGCTCGCGACAGAAATACACGAAAGTAACGTCGAGTGACAGGTTTCGAACGAGAATTGTCTGTGCGATCTACGTGGAACCGTTGACACGTAGTTACGAAGAAAACGAGCCATAAAACAGTTTCTCGTCGCAAAATAGAGGTCTTTGTTTCAGGTCTGGGCCTTTGCGCTCCGCGTTCCTTACGTCAATTCCTCTCTCAAAACTGATTGCTTTCATTCGGTTACTTTGCGTCTTGCATACCAAGTGTCTTTGCGGAACATTATATTGCTAGTCACCGCTTGGCGCGCATGCATTTTAAATGCTGACACAAAACCCTTCTCACCGAGCTCAAGTGTCGACATTTTGCGAGCGGCGACGCGCGCGGAACAGGGGGTATGTCGAATGGTTAAGGAGAACCGATGGATCTCCTTGGGAGGAAAGACGACGTTCGAGAGCCATCGAGCGTGGACGATGACGCGTTAAGTTCGAACGCGCACGTGCTGATTATTCCGTACGTAGCGCTCGCAGAGCGCTTTTGTCAGCTAATTTAATGCCGAATGAATACTTCAAAATACGACCGATCGTACATCTAGAATGCGTGTGGTTTGTCGATCTTCATCGACGTTTACGGTTCAAGAAACCCACTGTGCACGAATTAGCTCAATCGACGTTACGGCGTTTAATTCCAGTTCAAAAAACGCGCACGAATTGCGTTATAAAATAAATACCTATGAAATTTGATCATTGTTTTCCAATCTCTTATTGTATTTTGATCCGATCATGATTAAAACCTCGAGCGAAACATTTGCATCGATTTGCGGACGTTATCAATTTAGAAATATTTATACGTTTTGATATATTTGTTGATTAACGTATATTAAATAACTGGTTCCTACTGAAATATATTTTCCATCTACCGCAAGTACATTTTTCAGATTCTTATTAATGGAAATGAAATGCTTACCGCGCAATAAACAAGCAATATATTAAGATTTAAAATTAACAGTCTCGTCTGTGGTACGCAAGTATATTTTGATTACAATTTTCATTATATTTCTTTAGACGACGATCTTACATATTTTTGTATCCGATAATCTAGAAGCAATTTAGAAAAATAATTAAATATTACGCGTGCGCATATACTCGATTTATTAAAAATTTAATATCCATTACGGAACCGAGGCGCGCTTACGGCTTTTCAGTGTAATTAAGCGACGAGCAAACAAATTTTAATCGACTTGACGAAGCACTTCCGTCCGATACTTCACTTTTGCTTTGCTTCGCACTACAAGGTAGCTCTTTAACCCGCGCACAGGTGTACGTTTCGTTCAATTAAGATGAGTTTCCGAAGGTGGGTAAGCGATATTCCTTCGGGCGATACTTGTAACCGGAGAGTTCCTGGCCCTTGGAGATTGACTGTCCTATCTTCGAACTTTGAACTCCCCTGGCCTTGTGACGGAGTCAAGCGCGTCGCGCAGATACCCGCGAAATTAGTCAAAGGGAATTCCGAGTAGGTGAAATCTGTAGGTGTCGGGCGAAATACGGAGATGGATGCATATTAATACATGTATCCGACATATCGACGCGATGAACGCCCGATAAAGCAAAATTCAGGAGGCGACAAATCTGACGAACTCGCGATTTCGCAGTAATCGTTTGAAAAATATGAAGAACCATCCCTCGAAGGAGCACATCGTAAAGCTAATAATGTGTTCAGCGGAAGAATTCAAACATTGGGCTTGTCTTTCAAGCCGCTCGGGTGGCCCTTTGAACGACTCATTACGGTAATATCTGTATCATTAATATACGTACATCGGGTCTCGCTTTATCTCACGGGATCTCCGCGAGCTCGCGCTTTCCGGCGGAGCGGCAAGTCGTAAATTTTATCCGCGCGCTCACGAACACGCGCCTTCACGGTAGAACGGGTCGCGCAATATGCAATTACAATTTTATAACTGTGCATAAAGTGCGCTGAACGCGCCGCAATTAATTAGATTCCTCGCGTAACCGCGCGATCGTGCCGCTCGCGCGCGCCCCGTCTCTCCCTTGTCTCGCCGTTCTTGCGTGTTCGTGTAGTTGCGGGGCGGACTTTCCAGCGACATGAAGCACGCTTCAGCCAAGAGTTTCGCGTAACCCCGAGGCAAGGTTTCGTGCTACCTGCGAGGCAGGAAGCGCTGTCGTTTCGGGGAATCGTCAACGAAGAGGAGATCCCTCCCTCCCACCCTTCTTACCATCCCCCGTCTTTTCGGCGGTATGCTCGGAAAATCGCGGTGTATGAAATACTCACGGGTCGCGGGTCAAGCTGCGATTCGTCACGGACGCGACTCAACGCAATTGCGAGCCGACTGCGGCTTCGTGCATTTCGTTTCTCGCATTGACAGGCCTGTGGGCGCCGTTTCTTTGTGACCGAGCGGTCCGTCGCGCGAAAACGACCGCCACGAATATACTCGCGTTTCCCGGGGCAGATTCGTTACTCCTACGGCAATAGCGCAGCGCGGTTGCGCCGGTATGAGAGCACATACATACTCGTGTCGCGATGAGAGCATCCCCCGCGCGTGACGTTCGATGTGTACACGCCTGCCTGCTCTTGTTGAAAAAAGGGTATTCACGATATGAGTGCCTCTCGCCGATGAAATATTTCAACGGATACGAGTGCGCGGCGCGCGTACATTTGATTATCACCACGGTCTTGCTCGCAACCGGCCCCGCCGATGTTGACGTCTCCGGAATTTAATTGGACGCATTACTGGAAAAAGCAAGCGCCGGACACGGCTGCTTTTATTACGTTGCGATGCGATTGTCGCTTTCATTAACCGGCGCGCCCTAGGCTTCGAGTTACACCACGCGATGT
>NW_014554512.1:639747-723873 GCF_001313825.1 Dinoponera quadriceps | reverse complement strand
CCCCCCCCCCCCCCCCGCGTCTGGGTTTTATTCGAGATGGAGAGGGGGAAGGATCCGGTGATTTATTCGCTGCAGTTGTTTCCCCGAAGAACGCGAATTAAACATTAAGAAAGAAATCTTCATTGCGGAGAGAGCACGATATTTCGCGAACGGTTTTAGTAAAATGAGAAGACACCGGGATTCCGTTGGATGCGTGCGTTTCTGCAGTCAAACGTTTTGTGTCGTTCCCTCCCTTCCTCTCTCTCTCTTTCTCTTTCGGACACATTCCAGCTGTAATAAAATTGCGATGATACCGGAGGAGGATAGACTTCCTCTGGAGAAATATCAATTAATAATGTATCGTCGTATGAAAAAAGGCGTGCGATCCATCGGTTCATTTCTGCGTTGTGAAATATGCGTCGATCACACGATTCGCATTTCTCGTAATTTCGTGAGAAGAAAAAATGGAATTCTTGATCGCGAGGGACATGTCTCAAATTCGTAGAGAGCAGCAGGAAGGAGAGGAGGGGGAAGAACGTTGTGATAACGCTATTTGAATAGTGACTGTGCGATATCACTATTAAATTACAGAGGACGAGTCGATTATATTGACTGTATTCATAAATGCAAAGCCCTCAAAGTCTCTGTGAACTGTTGCGCTTCTAACGCTATGCTCATAAAGGCGGGCGCTACCACTTGTGTCTGATATAAGATGCCCGTTACTATTTGCAGCGTCCGTAATTCTGCCGCCAACATAGGTTAAGTTGCGCATTAATGTAATAAACGAAACTTCAAAGTCGCCGAATAATTAGCAATTTCAACGCATGTCGGATGCAAAATGTTGCTGCATAGTCCCTCGGCGATCTTTCATCTCGCAGAACGACGTTATTAATTATCATATTATTAAATATCCTCACGTCGAGTTCGTAGCTTCTGCTAATTAATAACAACGTTTAAGAAGACGCGGGCTCATTTCTTGTAATAATAATCGTTGCATCCAATTACAACTAAAAGTGTGTTAATTATAATTAATAAGTAAAGTCGGCGCAATTTCCTATGAAAATATTACGCAATGTCACGCTACACGAAGTTCGAGTCGTCATCGTCGAGTTGTAAAAGTTACGTCGCTGAATAATAAGTTGAACGAATTTAATGCACACTCGCCGGAGGGGCCAGGTGGATAATTTCGAGGAATATTTGCGCTACTTTTTGTCACTTAGAGGGAACGTCGATGAACGGTTACAGTCGCCGCAAACTTTCCGAAGCACGAGCGTAATAAAAAGGTGGAGTACGGATAAGTTTAAAACACTTTTCCTTTATATCGGTACGAGGTGGAACACGCACCTGTGCCGTCTTCCGGCAAGCTACACCTCTAATTTTTCCGCGAACATATCACGCGACTTTGAGTTACTTCAACGGGATAAAGGAAAGCGCGGAGTTTACGGAAACTCGAAGCGTTGTTTAATATTCCGCCTGCATTCGACGTGACACGCGCGTGTTACACGATAACTCTGGTAGCTGTAAAAAGGCGTTGATTCGATAATGATTTGTCAGCGATTTGCACAGTTAACACGTTCCGCGTTGCCACATTTCTCAGTACAGGCTGAATTCGATCTCACGCCAGCTGATATTTTTGTCATTAAACGTACAAGGTACAATAAAATAATTTGTCTTATCATCTCCATTCGTATACTCTGTTATCGCGTTTATTTACATCATTTATTAAGCTCCATATCGTATTTCGTATTCGGTGATATAAATTGATAACGCGGCGTGGATTAAACATCGCGTAAAAACAGTTCGGCGCGGCGTGAATTAAAAGTCGCGTAAAAACGTGTTTGAAAACTGAATGGGAAGCTGGAAATTAGTTCGTTATAATCATAGACTTGCACGTATTAGAGATTTTCCTTCCTCGTGAAAATGTTGATAGCAACTTGAGAAAAACAGGTCCGTTTCCGTCGAAAAAAAGTGCCATTTTCATCGCACGGCAGGAAAAGTTCCCTACCCGTGGCTAGTTTCCGCCAATAGGAGTCCAGCTAGACACAAATAGATTGCCTTTGGCGTTTTCCAATCAAGTCCTCGCGGCGTCTTGTGCGACGGTTCGTTCTATTTGTACGAAACTACAGTTATAACATCGTGTCGCGTTACTTTTGATACCGGTACGGATAGATTATCCTTTCTACGGGATTGCATGCGCCTCTGATACGAAGCTTCGTTCTTATTGTAATCGGTATCTCGCGGTAATCATCTCTTAATTGGAAATCGAGAAACGCGCTTTTCCGTTGGCCGTACCGAGAAAACAGAGGAGAATAATTATCGCTGGTAAAAACAGCACGTAACGCAATACGACAGTGAAGTATCAAATCGAACCTCCGTTAAAGTTCATTTGAAGTTAATCGAAATGTAAAATTTGTTATCCGCGCAAAATGCACTTTTCATTTTTATCGTAATTCTACGGAGAAAAGATTAGCTTCAGCTGCCGAATTAGTTGTTACATATGGACACCCAAAACTCCCGGCAGCGTAAGCGATTTTAATTGCCGCGGTAGCGAACTTTTTTGCCGCTGTAGCAAATGTAATTATCGTAAATGACGTTTACGATAGTGCGTTTGCTGCTGCGGCAAAAAAACGATTGCTGCTGCGGCAATTAAAATTGCTTACGCTGCTGTAGTTTCAGAGATGTCCATATGTTACGACTAATTCAGCTGCCGCGGCTAATCTTTTTTCTTTTCCGCGACAAGTGACCGAATTTTCCCCGTTTTACCGGACGGATTATTAGCTGGAATGAAAAATCACCTCGTAAATAATTCAGACTTCTCGCCGCCGGATCTGCTTGCTTTGGTATACCCGCCCTTTGTGTTATATTCCGCGCTCGTGGCTATGCGCGGTCGTTTGTTTTTGAATTCTCTTCAGTTGTGTTTTCCGTCTAGCTGTATCTTGCGGGGCCGGTAATATTACTCGAAAAAGTTGCAGTGGCACTTGAAAGTTAAGAAAAGCACGCCCGTGGATTATTTTAACGATGTTATTCCGGCGTACCGCGCATAGCGCGCGTTGACATTAGAGACGACGGATGCGTGCAGTCGCCGATTTATTCCTCGCATTCTCCGTTAATCAGGACGAGCACGCGTTCGTCCGCGGATTTACACGCGCGATTTCGGACCGATTTTCAAAATCGGAGCGATAACGACGCGGTGGCGCGTCGTTTTTTAACGTCGCGCTGTAATTGCGACGACCGTGGCAGCGATTAAGCACTCCGTCCATATCGCTAATGGCGAACGTTCGCCGGGAATTGCTAGAATGACGCGGAAAGTAGAAAATCAAATAAAACCCATTCTTCGCGTCCCGCTCGCGGTTCGGGATCCGCCGATTCGAAGGAGGCGGTAGGCATAATTACCGTTTCCACTCCGGCGAACCGCGCTGAAAATACGAGGACGCGATGGTACTCCGATTTAAAGGGGTGATTTTCGTTGATCGGGCGAAATTTGATCGAGCTTCCGTGAATATCGATCGACGCGAGATGCCGACGAAAAACTACCGGTTGCCTGTACGAACCGAGTGGGTATGTTTGACAACGGAAGGTCGAGCGTCCTTCGAAACAACTCGCGTTTTAGATATGTGACGCACGAGTCATAACAGTCCGAAACTCGAGAGTAAAAGCAACAGGAGTCGCCACGCGCGTTGATCTCGCTATTTCCGCGTTTGACAAAGTGCGACGCCTTCGTGTAATCGTGCGATCGTAATGCCGGCCTCATCGTAAGCGGCGGATACACTCCGGGATTTACGAGGCAACTGCCGTATCCGAGTTTTGTTAACGTCCACTTTGAAGGAGAAACACGGAATCGGGATTTTCGTACTCCCACGGATTTGCGTGCTTCTTGCGCGGCGAGTGAGCTTTCCGTCCGCCGCATCTGACGCGTCTACAGATTTATTTATGCGTAACTGTATATCTGTTGTAACTAATTAGGAAAACGGGCTTCATCGTTTCAGACCTGACGAAGTTTGCGGCAGGTGCAGACGTGGAAGATGCGGTTCCGGTGGATTCAGACGCAGAACCGGAGGATGCGGCTCGGGCCGAGCAAAGTCGGCTCGAAGGTACGTTGATGCACTCATTAAACTTCCCTTCTTACCTTCTTTTTAATTCGACGCATCGGAAATCGATATACAGCCATCCGAACGACTTGTATTACGGCTGTAAAAAATTAGTCCGCTCGTATTTCTGTATGTATTTGACAACTTGCTCGTTAAACAGAATTGTAAGGACTAACCGACGACGATTCTTTTTGTGTCGCAGAATTGGAGTAGAACGCGGTCGACCCTGACTTCGAGGTGTTTAGTGATTGAGAAAAACGAGTGACAATAATGTTAGATGATAGGATTTTTTCTAATATATAATATAATAATATATAGTTGTATATATGGAATCAATGCGACTTTGCTTATAGTTTGTTGCATGTGGGTTTTTGCATATATATATATATTTGCCATTGAACGAAATATATCGCTCGAAACAATTAGCGGATCGTTTCTACCCAAGTTTAAAATCGATGATAAATCTCGCAAATACTAAGTGCGTTCCAAAATACTCTCTTTAGGCCAATGCCATTTTGAATCAGCCGTCGTCTTCTTTTCCTTCCGTCTAGCTATTTTGCGTCTAAATTTAAATTTCTATTTTAGTATTTTTGGATACGCAATCTTTGTTTTAATATTTTTGGGTGCTATCTTTGTTCTTACAATTCCTTCCTTCTCATTTATTCCGGACCTTCAAATCTCACAAAAATTTCCGGGGTCAATAAAAAATAATAATAGATTATGTGAAAAGAAAATCATTGTTTACAACATAGTGTATCATATCTCGTTTTCAGTGATTTTTTAAATTCGACGGAATTTGTATGTGTGATATAATTTCTACGTTTGTCAAAATGTTTATATTATTTCAAATAGATATACCTGAAGCATCGAACATATTTCTCGCAATATTAGATCTAACTTAACATGTATATATATATTATATAAATTAAATATTTCAGCTATTTACATTCTCATCTCTGGTTCAAGCTAAACAATTACTCAATTATTTAAGCTGTACAATTATTCGGTATAGCTATTCATCCGATGCGATCCTCTAATTGTTTCGAGCGACGTATATTACGTTTCAAAATTGCATCATCAACCGCGGAACGAGCGATTATCTCGCTCGTGCTCATACGTGTGCATTCGCGTCGTGATTTATTCTTTAGAGAAACACGAGTTTTTCGGTCAATTAAATTGGCGACACAGTGTCGTAAAAGTGAAATTATCGCCGAGTAATCTTCGCGCAGTATTGCGAAGCTACAGAGCATGAAATTTCACGCTACTCGCGAATATTTCGGTCGTGCGTTAACAGATTCTGCGGTCGATATACGATTGAACTCTGATTTACTACTTTTTACGTTTGCTCGTAGATTTCAATTCGCGGTGCTTATTATCGATTTTTTACATACGACTCGCGCCGCAAGTACCGAAGTGACACAGCAACGTGTCACGTATTCGTGAAACGGGGAATTCGCTTCTCGAAAAGAGAAAAAGAGATATTGTCGAGATTTTCGGTTCGTGACTTTTCAGGTTTCCGAGCGTGTGTTCCTGAAATACCGTAATTAGTTATAACGCGATGAGTATTTGTTAAATGAACGTGCAAATTCGATAATGATCTCATTATCAAACTCGTAGACATCGCTTCGGGACGGATTCAAAGTTTTCATGGATACTGTTGAAGTACTCGCTAAACGTCGTTATAACGTAAATATTGATCGCGTCGCGAGCGAAGTACAGTGAAGTAAAGTGTAATCAACGCGGTATGACGCGAGACTGGACGGAGTTTCGGGTGCGGAACGGCGCACTTTAGATTCTGCTGAATCTGAGCTGGACCTCGTTGGACGTCGATGGACTTCACCACAAAATGGTGAGTGTTGAACTCGATATATATATATATTCTGGTACATGCTGTAAATTGTATTGATTACCAACGAAAAAATTTAGTGTGGTCATGTACTTTATATCGTACTTTTAGGACATTATTTTTACGATTACGAGCGTTCTATATACCGACAGAATATTCTAGTGATTTTCGGCGCCAAACATAACCTTTTTGACTTTAACCACAAAAGTAGCAGCAGCAATATGCATGTAAGATTATTATCGCTGTTATTATAGTAAATGTTACTATAATATCTAATTTCTGCTGTTATTTTTGTCGTTAAAAACCAAAAAGAGTATGTTTGACGCCGAAAATAACTGTAAATTTGTGTCAATGTGTATTTTCTCCATGACAATCGCTAGGTTTACTACAGGATAATTTAATATTGAATCAATGTGCCAGCCGATGGCTATAGCGTATCTACGTCTATCTAAGAAAGCGAAAGACCAAATCATATTTGCACCGTAAAATCAATATCAGCTTTCGTCGCGAAAATCAATAACGAATGACGGATCGGCAGGCGTATTTGCCTAGTTACGAGTCTGGCTGCGCAAAATCTACGCGATGTCGCTAGCGAGTTTCAATTGGGAATGAGCTTATTTGGACACATTTTTTAGCTTTAGATTCGAATTTGTAATTGGAACGTTATTGCGACTACAAAATTATTTTGCGCCAGGAGGTCGATTCTAATTAAACTCGCAGAATGCGCTATTAATGCGCGACAGTATCGGGATATCTCGCGTGATTGAACCTATCAATTACCACGTCCGATTATAAATCGCACACATACACGTGCATGAAGACGTAAACGAGAAAAAGCAAATTAGCATTCAGAAATGTCCTCGATAATGCGACATGACCATCGTGAAGTCGCGCATAAATACTTGCCTGAGGGGATCGATCGAGCTCAAAGCATTTATCGATTTCTCGGGGAAATTCGCGCCGCGCGATTCGAAGGCGTTAAACGAGGCCGAGGCAGCGAGTAAAACGCGACCCTCTCGGAACTCGAACGTTTCACATTTCTGTTGATCGCGTGAGCAGCTCACGCGTTGAAGCATTGATCGCACGAGCCGTCGGAAAAGAGGAGGACGGTCGTTCGGGTGCCGTCTAAGCCGGCGGGTGCGCGCATCCGCGCGCGAGCGGTTGGGTCGGTAAATGCAAACCGACGTCGCTGAACCGTAGTCGCGAACTAGGGGGGTAAGTTTTCCCGAGGGCATTGATTGTTCCCTTGCATGGTAGCTCCGCGAGCTTCCATCACCCTCCGTCTGATGGCGCACGAACGTCGCATATCTTTAGGGGTGCGACCGCGTCGCCGGGATTCCCCGGGACAAAACCGCTTATTCAAGGACGCGACGATCCGCCCCGTCCGCGAGCCGTCACGGAGTGTGACTTCGCATTTTTGCCCGGAATAGTTTCGGCTTTTCGTGGTTATACGACTCTTAGGGAGCCGTCGGGAGCCGAGAAAGTCGAGGAGTTATTAATTTCGCCCGTCGGATTGGCCGCCCGAGTTCCTGTGGACGTTCACCTCCGTGGCTGGGCCGTTAATACAGCTGTGATTCCGACTGATTGATAGCTCCGGCGAAAATGCGAGTCACTCGGGCCTCCGAATCTCGAGCGACTCGAGTGCGATTAGTGTCTGATTGATTTTCCAATATATAGCGCGTGTACAATTCGTTAAATATAATAACATCATTGACACATGCGAGTGTAAAGCGATGACGAAGGGTGGGTTTGATAACATTTGAACTATGGCGGAACGAAAGCAGGCTCGTTTGTTTCCGCGCGCAGATTGCGGGGGAGCGCTTATATTCGGGAACTGCATTTGTCACGGCTCGTAGCGGGGCTCGTGGGAAACTCGTAGATGCCGTACCGTAATTATAGAAATTTCGGGACAACAATAGGTCGACTCGCCGTTCACAGTTCCGTTATTAAACGTGCGCGCACGTCTAATTTAAGACGCTTCGTTACCGCACGAGACCTCGTGCGTCCTGACACATAAAACCGCCCCTCGCGACGCTAAAGACGCCACCAGACAGCTACGAAATTGCCATCATCACTCACGATTCGTTACTTAGCACTCGTGAACGAAGCGCGACAGTTGTACCGCCGAGTTCGTTGCGAGTGTCGGTGGTTGATGAAATCGATGGCCGCGCGTAGAAGGAAAATTAGCAACAGGAGGTGAGCTAACGTGAGCTAAATTTATTAGCTGCGGCAGCTACGACATTAGGTGTCCCTAGTTTAGCTGTCACAGCTGGGGTTTGTGACGAATTTTTCCTCCGCGTGCAGGGGAAGACGAAATCGACGGGTGAGGGACGGACACGCGGTGATGAAAATTCGCGGTCGATTCGGAAATCCTCCTAATTAACGCAGTCGACACAATGCCCAGAGCGGGCACACGTGCGCTCGCTCTCTCCGTCTCCGTGAAATGCCGCCGAACCTGACGCGCTTGATAGCAATTCAGAATGCGGCATTTGATGCGGAATATTCACGGTCCGTCCGCAAACTCGGCGGTTGCCTGGCGATATTCGTTATAATCGACCCGCGTCAAAACGCAATTTACATATTCCGCTGATTACCTCGGGGACGGGGATAAAGTTTTTAGCAGATAGTTCCATTGGGAGCAGCTATCCATCCGCCAGGAAGGCAATCGCTGCAGCCTTGGCCGCGCGCGCACGGTCTAATTAAATTAACCTTTCTAGGTGCATGCGCGCGTTATTCTGATATGCAATCTACGGGGGCCCGCGCGTTACCGTCACGCTGAGACTTTGGATTTTCACCTAGCGTCGTATACACAGCTTGATGGACGGATACATTCGCGACGCTTAATTGCTCGTAACAAACCGCGCGGCGGTACGTACGATAGGGATGAACTGTGCTCGAAACTCATCGCGCCGCTGGAGCGCTTTCGTTCGGTGACAGCGTATAAAGTACCTCGAACAGTCCGTAATTTCCGCCGGCCTGACGGTATCGCATAGTTTCATCGAGCCCCGCGAAAAGATGATCGATCTCTCGCGGCGAGATGTTATTCCCCGACGCGCGTTCGGCGCGACGTTAATCTATTAGATTTCCGGTCGCGAGAGATGCACACTCGATCGGGATTCACGCGGACGAGCTTAACGACGGGACGAATAATTCTATGCGAAGAATCCCACCAGCCGAGTGTATTCATTCGTGTTTTATTCTTTAATCGAATGAAACTTACCGCGCGATGATCAACCCCGCCGCCGGTATTAACCGTCTCTTATCGTTAGTTGCTGCACAAACAGCGAATGAAATTCGGGGAGCGCTTAATAGCGTCAAGCCGATAAATATGTTCCAGCGGAGACCTTTTACGCAATATTACGGGTAATTAAATATTCTACGAGGAACATTATGTAAATTCGGTTATCTGGCATCGCGTCGACATTACATCGATGCAATTTGCTACGGAATCGGCGTGATCGGTTTTCGGCCTCGGGTTGCTTAATTGCGTGGAAAAGGGAGGAGGTGAAGAGCAGAATGGCGAAACTCCGGAATAGACGTAAAAGTATTGTTTTATCTACGGTCCACCGTCGTTGGCTGAGAACGCGGAATGGCCATCCTTTATCTGCATTTACAGCTCATGTACGCATCGTTTAGATAGGAATATATGAGCACAGTTATACCGAGGATATACCGATGTTAAATGTCCCGTTGGTGCGATCCGTCACTCGCACCAACCGTGAATCACGCTCTTTAACACGCGTCAATTGTTTTTGCGTTGCGTTAAGTATTTCGTAGAAACGTTTCCGACACGTTTCGGATACAATGATACAACAGATTCAACTTGGCGTTTAATGCTTTACGATAATAATATCGACTTCGTTATTGTTGCGACCGGAAAGAAAGAATCTGAAAGGTCGGTTGTGTTGTGCGGAAGGTTCCCTCATTTAAATCCATTGCGACGAGACGAAGTTATTGGCCAGGAAATTTCGTAATGTTTGCAGATCTGAGAGCTTTAATATTAATCATTAGCGATTAAATTAGCCGCGATAAGAAAGAGAAGCTGGACGTTTACGCGATCGCAAGAAAATCGCTTTTGATTTCGTATCCCGCATCAATTCGTTCGCCAGTCTAGGACCCTTTAAAATAGTTGTGGCGATGAAAATAATTGTGGTAAAATGAATCTTTTAAGAATTCGTTGAAACTTATAGATTTGGACAGGACCTAATTATTCGCGCAATTAGAAAGCGATTAACCATTCGGAAGCTGAGATATTCGCGACTAAAGTTGACATTTTTTTATACGCATTCCTTTAACGTTGAGGTTAATGTCCTATTTTCAATTTCTATTTTTAATTTCTTTCGAACCACATTTAAAATTTTAATGAGAAATCGCTGCGATATTAATAACTAATATATAGATGTTATGTACACACTTCAGAATTATTGACCATTTCATTACGAAAATATAGCCATAGAAAATTTACAATTTATAGTAATACCCACGATGTATAAATGTGCATATGTACATATTTAAATATTTATATATTCAAATATTTATATTTATATTCCTATTACGTGTCCGCCTCTGCATTTGTGGTTTGTTGTTTTTTAGCTGCACTACTGAACTGACGCAATAAATTGAAGTCAGACAAAACATACTTGTCTTACGCTAACTTATTGCACTAGTTCATCTAGAGAGAACAGACCAATGGTTTTTTCACATCATGTGTATGCCTACACGCGTATTGCACTGGAGTCGACGGCCACGTAGTCGAGTGACCGTGTTAACGTGTAGAACACGGTGGTGGGCCGTGCACTTGTGCAGCAAGTTACCGCTCGTGTAGACGGACTTTCCAGAAATCCGTCTGGGAAATGCGACAGCGGTGGTAGCACCCACGCGTTTGGTTGGCTCGCTGACCCTATTCAGCGCCGATCGAGAGCGCGCGCGCTTGATACGATCATCGATATCTCCGTTTTTACACGTCGTGGCGACGTGAAACAAAAACCGTTAGAAAACTGAGATCACATTCTTCTGATGATCGCGACGTCGTTCTCGTTGGAGGTGATAATTAATGATTGCAATTAAATTGTCGTGACAGGAAATATCGAGTGTCTTGAAATTGGAGCGGAAATTGGTCTACGTTTTGCCGAATTTCCGATAAAAGCTCGGAAACCTCGGATGGAAATCTTGGATCGGTAATGTTATGAAATATCATTTCTTTTCATTCTAATGAGTATAAAGCGCGATTTAGATAGGGAAATAATAATGCTTCGTTCTGATTTTGACATCTCTGAAAATTGTCTAATTTGTTTCGTGGAATTTTCTGGAAAGGAGAGGATTTCGTAAAATTGCGGATATGCGTATATTGAAATACGTTCGCATGTTGTAAGTTATACGTCTGCAATGCAACTACCGTCGATATAGACGTAGATATAAGTATACACTTGAATATTACTTATTTTTTAATTCTGTGATTTCAATTCACCTTTGTGTAAATAGAATTGATTTGCATAAATAAGTGCTCCTAGGAAATAATCGACGGAGATATCAATGGGTAAGCCGCCCGCTCGATTTATGGCTTCCAATTCGTGCAATGTTTAATCGCCTCGAAACGGACAGAGAGTCATGCATCTTGGATGCTCATTGACAAACTGTCAATGGCAGCTTGCTGCGAGCGCCTCAATCGGCTCTGATTAATAAAGCAGGATTAATCTAAGCGATATTTTAATCTCGCCGATTGACGCACGTAATACACGCCGAATAATACGGAGAACGTACGACATATCGTATCAGTTTTTTATTCAAATTCCGAAAAATTAACAGAATTTACCCACTTTGTTGGTAGAAAGACCGCGAAAGATCACATCCCGATGATGGCTTTAGTGGCATAAGCAATTGCGCGATCCTTTCGCAAGTTTCCGTATCAGAGTCTCATGATTGCCAGCATAATTGCCTGTCATATCCTGCCCTTTATTGTTAAAGGACGAAACTTTCCATTAAACTCTTTCTCGTTATCGAGCAATACAGCAAACACGTCGCGTCAATGTTATACGATCGCGGAAAATCAGAAAGTCGCAAGAAGCTCGCCTGGCGATTATTCGCGGTGAATCACTTCGTGCCCGATAATTGTTCGTCGACGAAACAGCCGTTTTCTTACGAGGCCTTCAAGGAGAGCCGCTAAAACCTTCACACCGTACACGCGTCGCCCAGTGTTTCGTTTTCTTTTTATAGGTATACGATATTTTTACACGTCGTGACTGCATCACTTGACGGGAGAAGCGGAGTAAACCCGCAATTTGCTTATGCCAGCGTAAAACCGAATCTGCAGGTAGCAGCTTGGGCGTTCCACATCCTTTTAATAACTGATGACACATAAGCGGGGTAACAAATTTATCGTCGTTTTAAAAACATCGCGAGTCGTGTGCGATTTTAAATTAATTATGCCCCTTTTGTTATTCCGTCACGTCCATATTTTCAGGTACGATATTCTTCCTGACGTTTAACTTGGCACTTTTACACATTCTCAACACGTCTTTCCGCCGATCAATGCGAGACACGCTTCAAGGAACACGCTGATGAGAAAATTAGGACTTTTTATTTACGTAGGCCGAGATGAAAAGTCTTTTCATTTTATCGGAGTGCGCTCAAGAACGCGTACTAAAGTGAGAACGTTATTAAAAAGTAACGACGCTGCCGGCTCGTCGGGATTCAAGCCGGAAATCTAAGCCGGCGAGTGCCCGTCACGAGTGTTAGATATGTTTCTACGTAGTCGGGGAGATCAACTACGGCCAGATAACGGACGTTGCTCTGACAAATGTGTCAGCCGGCGGTTGTATAGCGTCAGTCACGACATTTCCACGCGAATATGTCGCTTCCTTTAAGATTATGCCCTGGAATTAATCACGCGACCGCTCGCGTGTGCCCGATTCACTCCTCTGTCCCTGTTTAATCTATGACGCCTCTGGAATGGTACGGGCGACTTTCAACGCGAAACCGGTATCACCCAGTTACACAGCAGTGCGGAGACAAGGTACCTGTTAGAATTTCTTGTAACTTGACGGTACCTAGTTTCCAGCGACCTTACCGTGGACCTCTCACGAAGTTCTTAGACATCTGGGCTTCTAACACGTTGCAGTCGCAATGTTGCTCTCGCGCGGACGTTCGAATGGCGCTCGCGGAATTTTATACCGAACGCCCCGAAACCTTTCCGACAGGATATTTGCTCCACTTTCCGTCGGAATCGCGGCAAAAAATGTCACTGTCCTCATTGCGCGTTTTATGTACTGGTTCCGCGCTTCGGCTGAAAATTTCTCGGTTGTAAGGGAGCGATAACCTGGTGTAACGTTGCAAACTGAAATACAAATCAAACGAAATACATTCGCCGGCTGTTCCTCGCTTATTATGTTCTCCTGATGAAGATCTGTGAAAATTCCGGAGCACCGGGCATTTATGGAAATTTGGTTTCGTGATATTAGGCGAACATGATCAGCGAGAAGGTTGCAAGATTTAAGTCGAGGAGTGCGAGGAAATCTAAATCTAACCACGCGGTCAGCCGTGCGCGCATGCGCATCACGCGACTCGATACAAACTTTGTTCCACCATCGTTTTAATAAGTCTGTAGGGTGCGAGCGGAATAACATGATATTGCGAAATGTGGCGTGTTACACGAGCATCTTTACTTTCTTACCGGCGGACAAATTGCGCGAAATAAAATTTTTTAATATTGAAAATTATTTTTACGTCTCGTCCGGGTTTCATCTGTATTCGAGTGTGTAACCGGATATTTATATATTAATGTTACACTCTAAATTCTCTTGTAATCTGAAATTTTCAGTGAAATTTCCAGAATAACGGAATTTAGTTTCTCTCTGTTGCTTTTTTTTTTACCTCCGGCTATATTCGTGACTACATTTCCGAAATTACAAAGAGAACGAGCGAGTTTGTCGCATGGTGTTTACGATGACGACGACGAGGAGGAAGAATCTTCTCGCTATGGTCGTTTAGAAAAATGGTCTTTTAACAGTGCAAAGATTCGCTGCCTTTGTGCTCGCTGGCCTCGTCCACCTACCATCGAGCCACTTAACTCTGTGTGTATGCCAGTGCGTTTTACGCATCCTTGCTGTTCTTATTGCCCGACACCTCGCGCCTCACCGCTTTCTTCGACGACGTGCGATTCCAAATTTGTTTACACGAAGATATCAATTCGCGGAAACTGCATCCGACAGCGCAGCTGATCTCTTATGCAAACGAGAAATTCAGTTTCCCGCTAACGGAATTATCGGCACATTCATGCGAAAGAGTAGCGCGGGAATTGTTAGCGATCGATCGCGATACACATTCGTAATTAAGATCTCCGCATAATGCGATTAGCCGTCCGACCCGGTTCCATTCGGTGGAGTAGCAACAGCATAGACGCCGAATATAACATACTTCGGTGCTTGGCATAATTACGTTAAAATGCACAATTTTGCGTAATAACCATTAAGACTGGCGCCTCGAGTTGAGGCGCAATTATACCGTGTAACTAGAATAATCGGGCAGCTCGCGGGAATGACGCGATGTACTCATACACGTAAGATCTATGTTTCAGTAATTATTATAATGGCCTCCCGCCTGCTCTCCTGTGCGTAACAACAACGACTAAGATGCACGTCTCCTTCATACGTCGCGCCCGAGCATTCTTGATCGTGTTGTTAAATGTCATCGGGTCAATTAGCGACCTGAAATTTGAGCTACATATTTTAATAGGGCGCATTCTACACGCTTGCGACTTACATTATTGATTGGTTTGTTGTTCCTGCGCGTACAGTTCCTCGAGTAACGACGATCGTGTTACTGCGAACGGTAAATGCGTGCGCTTCGAACCGAGTCGCGTTTCTTATCGCTCTTAAGTTAAACGAATGTGAAATTTTTCGAAGATGGAAGTTTCTTTTCATTTTTTCTTACGACTTGCTTCCAGTGAGTTCGCTCTGACGCGCGATTATTTCGATAAATACAGCCCGCCCGGGAAATTTAACGGCGCACGGTTAGCGCGCATTCGCGATAACTGAGCTGTAATTCTCCACGTGATTACTATACGTCAATAATTACATAGCTATACAAATTCCTCGTATGAATGGTGCGCTTGCGATCAAACAAACTAAACTAATACACGCGAAGGATCATATCATAACTTACGGAATTCAATGCGAAAATCACACGCGAATCGGTATTTTATCCCGTGTTCAATTTATAGTCAGTTGATTATAAATAATTACTTTCTCGGCGATATTCGCAGCGAAAGAATATATCGGATCACCCTTTCCTTCTATCGCAAGTCAATCTTGCTTAAAAAAAAAAAAACGGGGTTCTGATCCGTCGGAGCGTCTGAGCTGATTGTTCGTGCGTCGCGTTAAGCTCTCGGTGGCGGACAGAAAAGAGGAGAGGGAAAAAAGAAATCGCACGGCAGAATTCGATAAGTGAAAAAGTTTTCGTGAGTTACGTGCGAACGGAACTTTCTGCGAAACCAGATTTATATTGTCGGAAAATATGATTTCAGGCTCGCGACTATGTTGCAACGTAGAGTCCATTAAGAGTCCACGGTTATCCATCAAAGTTCAAAGCGGCTCAGTCGTTCGAGTTGTTAGTCGCTCGAGTTCACATTAGCTGACAGCAACTTTTGTAATAGTTTATAAGTGGCTAAAAAAAAAGGTAGACGTACTCAATTTTCGCGTGATCCCGAATTGTCTCCGAGGTACAGTGATGTAATCGGCCGGCAAATTCTCCGCTCTTTTCCTCGCGAAACAAGGCGTCGAAAGTCGTCCCGTCACGTCGTAATTCTGTTTTAACCCTCGAATGACAAGGTGGGCTTTAAGCACGTCAACGGGTTTTCTAAAGTGTTTCATTACAATTATTTCAAGTTGGTTAGTAAACTTTATTGTATTTCTCTTGTCTATAAATAAACAGAGGTAGAGGTTTCATATTATTATTTACTTCTTTTACCCATTTTGTACATTAATTAGATGAAAAATGAACAAAACAGAACATAGGGTCGAATCCGATTCCAATCTTACTGTTAGAGGGTTAATCCCGGAATCGCTGTCTCACATCTTTCCAGATTTAGTGATTGTACCATTCGTACATTATATGATATTCTGAGACGTAGTGTGTTCGCCTTTGTCGTAAGGACGGAAATCGTGTAATCGACACGGCGAATTCGCCGTGATTCACGTGAGATGCTTAATTGGCCGTCTCTTTCAAAGATGCCGGTTCGAAACAGACGTCAACTAAATTCATATCATATTTGGAGGCGTATTGCAACGAAGTAGGTCAACCGGCGCGCGTTCAAAGGCCCACAAAGGGGAACTTCTATAGTGCTTCCATAGAGACGTGATTTCTGCCGTTCTGCGGCATGGCCCTGTGTAAACATTCACAAACGTAGCCGGCGACCGAACGAACGAACGACCGTTCGTTCGCTCGCTCTCCGTCGCGAACGGCCTCCCGCTGAGTCTTCTTTCTCCCGGTAACCCCGGAGAGAAATTGCCGACGCTGTTAAACGGCTCCAATGTCGGCGGCTCAGTAGCAAACGGCCGAAACGCCGGCAAACAATGTTCATGCTTAGTAATAGATCCATTACATACAGCTTCCGTAAATACCGGGATTACCGGTGTTCCATTTTAAAAGCGAATTCACGTCGATTCGCGCTGCATCGCTGACGTAACGCCGCGCCGATACTTGACGATGCGCTGNTGTGCTCTTCCGATCTACATGGTGCGGCGAAAAGAGTTCCCCCCCCCCCCTCCCCGCGTGTTCATTCGCAATTTTATGTTCCGACACGTCACAACTATATGCGTGCGAAAAAGAAATCCCGCTTGATAAATAGTAAATTTATGAGAAGTCTCCTTGGTGCGCCACTGGAAATACGGCGCTAAGCGTTAGAACCTTCTTGACATCAACGAATGTCTTGACACGCCGATTTCTCTCGATTATTCCGATGCTCAATTGACATTTTTTACTCACCGGTAATTTAATATAATTCATACGACACACATATTTGTTAGCTCGTCTCAATCGCTCCCTATTAACTACACGTTTAATTTGTCACATGCGATCGGTTACTTTCTACAAGTTATCGAAACATACACACAGCAATATTGCGAAGCTAGTTATTGGTTACCTGAATGACGGTCAATATGTTAACTCAATCGACAGTATTGCCCTTAAAATTTCAATTTTATCGCATAACATCGTCATACCGACGATACTGGGCCGTATGTTCTCGTGGGTGTCGCGCTTGTAGCGGCGTTCGCGACCAAATAATGTAGTATGCCCGGCGGAGATATTTCCTTCGTTACTACTGGCTCAATTGTGAATTTTCACTCGGGGTCGCGCCAGCACTCCATCGAGCAATAACGTACGTGTTAACGATCTCATTCGTGTGGCAGGGTAATGGGTCAGATGCAACGAGATCCATTCCGCATGCTTTCCAAAGCGGTGGTGCCGATTAATAAAGCTGGGAAGATACTCGAGGGAACGTGGTTCGCGCACGGTTTCAATCTCGGCCGGTTTCCCGCGCGGTTTACGAGTTTTGTAGAGAACGGTCTGCGAGAACGTGACTCCGATGATGGAAAACGAGCAACGTTTACGTGTTCGAGCGTCTACGGAGATTAACCCTTCCGATTTACTCGCGCGGCGAAGCGTTGTTTGATTATTAGTCGCGACCACGGTCGCGAACTTTGATATTTATCGGCCGAGGAGCGCGTAATCTATCTGCGATTACACGAAGATGTTTCCCGGACAACACGCGCGCGTGTCTGGTGTATTTCTACAATGTGGGCCGCGGCATTAGCCGCATCGTGCGCGGGGGTTACGTGCGCGCTCGGTGAAAGCCCCGTTTGTTTATAGCAAATGTAGCATACGTGCTGTTGTCAGTTTATAGGTAGCAAACAAGCCTGAAACTACTACATTTACGAACACACGGCCGCGGAGAGATATATAGCCGAGCGAAATGAAAATTTCATATCGCGAAGTAACGACGAGGCAGGAGGGAGAGGGCGCGCACGGCAGATCCGCACGTGTATAAACGGTAATTATCAGCCTTTCTCCGTTCTCGCAGCTTTTTCCCGCGGCATATTTTTTTTTCCGATGCGCGTGCGAGGAAAAAGCGCGGGGAGGAAGATAGCCAGCCGTGCCGGAGCTTATGAAAATTAATTGAGACGTATGGAATCTCGTCTGTCGCGCTCGAGGAAGATAAATCCTCACCCCCGCCGTTCCGCTCCGTTCGACGGTTTTGTCAAATTAATAGCGCGGTCGAAACATAAAAGTAAGAAGGACAAATGGGAGAATGAATAAACGCGAGGTTGAAAAATATAATTCGTGAATTATCACCGTCGCCCCGGGCCGCCGATGGAGTCAAGCTCCTGCGGTTACACCGAAACGGAGTTCCACGTCGAATATCCCAGCTGTAATAACCGTTAGCGGCTCCCGGTATTGAGTTGACATAAGTGGAGTGTTTTCGGAAGCACGACACTGTTACGTCTCGACTCCCTCGTAACCGCTTTAATCTACATTGTTTATCCTTGCGCCCAAACTTCCGTGGGCTTTTTTTTATTTGGCCGTCGCTGAAAACATTGAAACCGCCGGTGATTTGCGCGTTATCCTCCCACGGGACGAGTCAGTTTTAATATCCAGACCACTGACGATTTATCTCTCTCTCTCTCTCTCTCTCTCTCTCTCTCTCTCTCTCTCTCGCGGGAGAATTATCCGAAAAATCGGTTCATTCTCGAAACGAGATTGCTGGGCTCCGCCACGCGATAATCAAAAAGCGGACAGTTTAGATCGACGGCTCATAAATAACTCCTGATTCCGAACTATTTTCCGGTTTTCACGGGAACGGGGAATAGCTGCACGGGGGTCGAAATGAGCGCGCATCATTGGCGGCAAGGACGCGTGTTGATGATCGAGCGCGACGGAAAGCTCGAGGGTTAATCCGTTGAAAGCACCCATAGAGCCTCGTTCGCGACCTCGTACCTGCGGTGAAGGCGGTCGGCTTCGTGCCAGGAAACGCGCGGCCAACCATCTCCCCCCCCCTCTCTCTCTCTTTCTTTCTCTCTCGTTCCCGAAAATTCCCCGGCAGGCATTCGTTGTCCCGATTCCAGCCGCTTGCTCCCGTGTGTATACGCCGACCGCGATTTCAAATGGACGGGAGGGGCTCCGTCCGACGGTGACTTTCGTGCGATCCAACATCGCGGAAAATCGCGGTCGGTCCGACGTCACTTTCGGAAACGTGCCCGACCGCGCTGGTAATCCACCCACGAATTTAACGGCACTCGCTTGTATCCCCTTGTCCCTTTGCAGCCAAAGCGGACTTTTACGTCGTTCCGTACATTTACAGTGCGAGGCTTATATATTCATCTAATTAATATATACATACAACGTTCGCAATGTTCCTTCTCGAGCTACAAGCTGATTATCCGTTTGGAGACCACTTCGTTTAACTTTTCCCGTTCCGAGTCTGCCGTCTCTGGCGGCCCGAGAGAGAAAGAAAGAGAGAGAGAGAGAGAGGGCGAGAAAGAGAGAGAGAGACGCAAATCGGTGAGCACCGATTCGTTCGCTCGCGTTTGTTCGGAGATGTAATTGCGTCTCGGAGTTTATTTCGTTAATTCTCTCTTGCCCGTGTTGAATGAGCGTTATCTCGACGGACGGATTTTTATCTCAATCCGAAATAATTAACTTCCAACGTACACTTTCTATTGAAACGTAATGTGATCTCTGATATTGATATTAATTGCGCGATAGATTGTATTTTGGATAGTTATTCGATAAATAATATCGTACACGTTGGTAGTTCGTCTTAATGAAACAATGGATTAGCGGGGAGTAGTGGAGCCGCGGCATCTGGGATTTGCGATTTGCCCGCAATCGTGTTAATGATGTTTCGTGTCTATACATAGGTAGGGGTCCGCGTGATTCGCCGTAACCGTGAAAGGAGGTCGGTACAAAAGGATTCAGAACTGACTTTTTTCGGGCTGACGAACGTACAATTCCGCGCACGCACGATATAACGGCGGCCGGGGCGGTTTATCCGTTCCCTTTAATTAGAGTTCTAGGTTTTTGTTTTCACAGAGCGCGGCGCATGTTCCAATTTTCTTGAACAATTCGCCGGGCTCTGTGTACAGCGCGCGCCTCGTTCGGTATACATCTTTTCGAGGTAGTTCCCGCCGTCCCGCAGTTCACGGTTACGTGTTTCTCCTCGCAAACGACTTGTTTCACCATTTCGCAGTCGATTTTTCACCTCCCGCATGGCTCCCTCAAGCTCGGCGAAGTGATCGGATAGAAATCGGCGGATTATCTCGCGTGGAACGCGCCGAAAGGCGACTCGCTAAATGGACGTTATAGGATATCGAATTAATAAGCCATCCGTAAACCGACAATGGCGCAATGCGCTTTTACAATCGTTACAGTGCAATAATCCGAAAATCCGTATTCAACGTGTATCCGAAACGAGGGATAAATCTGTAACCGTTGGAATCCCATAATTTCGAACGTGAGATAATAGTCGAGAGCAAAATGTAGCTCATTGCAATATGACAAGCTGCTGTAAGTATGGCGAATGTTTATTAATCCTTATTATCGCGCAGAGTTTGCTTCCCTACTTTTGCATTATCCAGTAATAGCAACGTAGTTATAAATTCGCGATGCAAAGTTCGCGAACGTTGCGCTGGATTGAACAGATAGGGATTCTCTCTATCCTTCCCTCCTCCTCTTTCTCCTTTTCTTTCTCTCTATTTCTCTCTCTCTCTCTCTCTCTCTCTCTCTCTCTTTCAGTCAGTCATCGCTTCATCTTTCATATTTCCGCAAAACATCGTTATCCATGTCGCTGGGGAAATAAATGCAATCGACTTTAATTACTAAAGTCGTTAAGTGATCATAGAGGATGAGAAGAGAAGATAGGGATTCCCAGGAAGGGAGACCTACTTCACTGTAATAACTACGTGTCTTTCTGCAGTAAAAAAAAATTACCATTATTATTTCTCGAGCAAGTACGAAGTCCCGGAGATCGTCTCGTGATATTCTTCTATCCTTTAACAGCGAACAGAATGAACGTTCGATACGTGTCGCGACAGTCCGAGCACCGATAAGATCGATTATAGCCGATATCAAGCACATAATGTCAATTTATACGTTTTTCTTTCTCCGTCAAAAACAGGGGAGCTATCTCGGGTAATTATCAGCTGCCTCGATATATCTCGGAGGATTACTGTGCTGTAATTTTCGTGGTCGGTAAGGGAAAAACCGAGGAATAAAGTAAAACGACAAATGACACGAGAAATGTGGAACGCGCTACGTGAATACACCGGGATTACGACTCGCAATTTCCGCGTATTTTTGGCACGATTAATTAATTGTTTCGCGTGAGGAAATGCAATTTCACGACAACTCGACGGCATCTCGAGAATCCACGAATTTTTCCGCGATACGCCAGCCACGTTCTTGTTCGCCCGTTAAGTATCCTCACTAAAGTTCGTTCACAGATCTATATCGGCGTGTTACAGAAAGTAAGTTTTAACTTTCTATCAGTGGAACTTTTAATGCAATATTCAAGGAGACCTTTTGTCTAGACTACTTCGCCGGGTGAAGAAGTATTCGGGGATCGATGGGCACGCAGATAGAATTCATTAAGCGGGAAAAGGGAAGATGGAAAGTTGTCGGTTCGTAGCTTGGAAAATTGATTCCTCATCGCTTCCAAGTGTCCGAGACTCTAACTTCTAAGACTTTCACGCGGCTGGGGCGGCATTAGTGAGTGGAGGACGCAAACTCAGATAAACTCGAGGAATAATTGCTTTCTTTAGACGAATCGGTCGCAAATTGCGTGCTAATGGTCGCGATGAATCGACTTACGAGCCTCGGCACGCGGCTACGTTGACGCACGATAGTTGGAAACGCTGCTGAGATGATTTGGATCGAGCAGTTTATACCTCATTACGTGCAAACGGTTCCGCTTTAATCGACACGTAATCGCGAACAGCCATTAATTATTTCGCACTTCCCGGAAAATATTGACACTTCTCGATCGACAAAAACCCGAGCGACAGTATAATCGCTGATTATGCGACGAGGGATATTCTCATCGAAAAATATAAACGCGTCAAATGAAGCAGAATGTATCGATTTTCGAGGAACGTAATGCGATTAATCGAGGCGAAGAGTGATTCAAGATGGGTTACAGAAGCGGATGTCTCGAAGCGAGACAATTCCGTAAGATCTAGAACGCCCCGGCAACTTCGTTGGCGAAGTTTAGACGAAGGATTATGAGAAAATTTCAGTCGAAGATTATCGGGCGCTTAAATCAATTTTATACATTATGCACAAGTCAGCATTTCATTAAACACTTTTGCTTAACTTCTCAGGCGGCATTATCTGAACTATCACGGTCGCCTGTACTTTCGCTGCACGAACGGAAGACAAGGGTGTGTCGAAGAGAGAGGGAGTTCCGCGCGGGAAACGCCACATTAGTGACAGTAAAATATTACTGCAAACCGTGGATGTAAATAGGAGGAAGGAAGTTCCGTTGGATTTTCTTGCGCAAAGGCGCGCATACGTGGGATTAAACGAGATGCGCTTCGGTCCACATGTAAACGAAGAGTTAGAGCATTTGAGAATGTGCGGAAGTATTAAAACTGCTTGCACGGACTTAAAATGAATATTTGTTCGGCGGTCGATCTGTCCGGAGTCTACATCGCGCAGCATCAGTAAACGGCATTCGCGCATGCCGAAGTTGAAACTGCTCGCTTTAACTTGACGGAAACTTGGGCCGACCGGAACTCCCGGCGAAATCGAGATAATGAAAGAGAAGAGAACGCATATCTACCCGTGTGATCACGTCGTTAGTGACGTCAGGTGTTCTTTAGTATCGGCGTGCGCGCCAAACACGGTTCGGTGCCAAACATATTCGAATTAACGGCGCGACGGCAAATAGGTATTTCGCGCGACGCGGCCGAGTCGTTTTAACTGAAGCATTATCCGGTCGTACCTGGCGGTAATTTGCAGTTAGTTACGCAGATGTTCGTAGCAGCCACCGCCGCATAAACGCAAGAGTGAACGAAGCGCACTCGCGCGTGTGCACCCGCGCACATGCGAGCGGCTTGCTCGAAGAAGACTCGCGTACGTACACATGTAACCCGCCGTTATTCACACCGGGGTGTGAGTCGGCGACGGTGTAAGCGAAGCACTTTCGCAATCGGAAGCTCCCCCGATAAACGAAGGGTCGCCGATGTAACGCGAAGGATTCGCTGATATGCACGGCAGGGAAGAGAAAGGGAGGTGACTCGTACCGTAAATCTGTTTTCCGCCCCATTCTGCTCATCGGCGGGCTACAAATCGATGCCTCGTTACTCAGGTAATGGCAATGCATTTCCGCACTTTCGACCAACCACATCACTTACGTCCGACCGCGGGGCCGACGCTGAAAGGAGCCATTTCCAAGCGAACCCCCGGCTAGGCTCGATCACGTCGAAAATCCGTCGATGCAGTTCACGATTTACTGCATTATAAAGCAGCGGGTGCCCGAGCTTTTTCGAAAGATTGCAGAGAGAGAGAGAGAGAGAGAGAGAGAGAGAGAGAGAGAGAGAGAGAGAGATGGAAGGAGGGAGATGGAGAGAGACAGATTTCGTGAGTTTATTGACACGCCGACGATAAATTGGTATTTGCAAGTGTCTGTAATCTATCTCGGATTATTGCAATTCGATATGATGTCGGATTAAATTTATGTCATTTATTAGATAGCCATTCATGGGATAAATAATAATTAATAGGACGACATATTTATCAGGCGGCAGATAAATGTCGACGGACCGTCACCGGGAAAATCACCATTATTTTGCGCATTGTTTGATCAATCTCGAGTCCGCGTGTCCGGTATCTCTTTAATGAAATCTCGTATTGACAGAAACTCGTCACCGGTAACTTGCAAAATATCGATACGTCGATACTTCTGTAGATCCGCGCGGTATTCCCCGTAGATCGAAGAAACGACCGCGAGTCTTCGCCCCGAGACACCGCGGAGAACAACGTCGGCGAATTCGAATGTTAAATTCCGCACGCCGGTGCGGAGCGCAACCGGCCAGGCTCCTTGAAATTTTTCATTATAAGTAATAATTACGCGGAATTGTATCGTTTCTCAGAGCTCCATCCGTTACGTTCCTTGACCGACCGGAGTGCGCACAAATTAATTACACGGAGAATTACAATCCACCGGAGACCATTAAAATTTAATCGCCACGGGGCACGCAGGATTGTATGAATTCCGGACTGCAAACAAATTTCGCCGACGACGCCGCAGAATGCAGCAGCGGTTTCGATCTGCCCGCCACGAAAGCTCCATAATGCGGCGGTTCCTATAATCCGGAAGTGTAATGGCCAAGGGACGTTCGGGACGGGCGACGCATTCCGGTGAACAGTGCCAATCGCATAAGTTTAAGCTTATTTGCTACGGCAAATCCACGACCCATTTCCCTCATTCGTTTCCGCTCACTGGATGCCGCGGCTTATTCCTTTTTTTTTTTCCCTCAGTTTCACTATTGATCTCGCCATTTGTTGCCCCCGCAACAACAGCGGCGCAAGCGCCAAATGCAATAATTTTCGCGAGGTTACACGCGTCTAAATAGCGCCCGTGAAAAATTGCGCCGATATCAAGTAAACGATCGCGCGATATTTCGGGGTACTGTTGCGGGAACTTGCGCGTTAATATCTCTCTGATTAAATTCCCTTTATACTTTATAATCCGGCGAGCGAATAAACAAAACCTTGCTCTTCTCGCACGGTGAATTTCACCCGAACTTTTAATATAGGGAATCAAGTAATTTCCATTAAGGATCCCGCTCGTTCTTTTAATTAAATAAAATTAAATCTTCACGAAAGTAATCGAGCTCACGTTAGAAATGTGGAAAATAAGAGGAAAATCGCGTATCTGAAATGAATATAACAGGATACAAGCTGCAAGATCGAAGAGTATTCTACACGTATAACCGGGGAGAAGGTAAGAAATATGAAAAATATTATAACGTACTTATCAAAGATTGTAAGATATAAATTTGCGAATAGAGAAGGAATGTGCAGCGCATTCAGGGTACGTCGGACGCGCTGTTCGTTAAAGCGAAAAGCGGCGTGTTGTAGCGGTGGTTCAGGAGATACGTTACAAACGTGTAACAAACACAAAGGAGATCGGGTATCGTTAAACAGACACCGGCGAAGACTTTACCGGTAACAATGCGTCCCGAGCGGCGACAGGAACGATTTACTTCTTCGCAGGGCACGAATCGACGTATACACATATATAATATCCCGCGTGTGCGTTGAAATCTGCCTCCACTATCGGGATCGTACTTTCTTTGAAACGTTACACTTTCCTGCTTTTATTGGCGCGGCGTATTCGCTTTCTACCCGCGCCCTTCCGCCCGCCCGATACATACCCGGCGGTGCCTTTTAGATAGATTTTAGCCGGGAATATCGCAGTGAGAGGACCTGAGAATGTGAAGAAATTCGTCCGTTGTTCGCGCGGCAACAGAGAAAGCGATAAGATGATGAAGTGCGCGCGCGCGCGCGCGCACGCTCGCTAAGAGATGATCGCACAGTCCAAAATGTCTGCGATCGATTTATTTTAAAAGCTATCGCGTCGACGAGTAGACGTAGTCGCGCGATAAATCTCCGATGTAAGTGCGACGAAACGTTACGGTTCAATTCAAGAGATAGCCGTCTGTGTGTATATGCGCGTGTTCGAGGAGGAAGGATAATCCTCCCACGCTGGTAAATGCAGATTTTTAATTCGGGATCTCGCGATAAAATCGACCGAGCGAAAAATCTCGCGTCCTCGAGCGCTAACGGCATTTTTTTTCCCACGCTGTGCTGAAAGGCATTTCGATTACGGTGGGATCTCCTTTGCCCGCAGCGCGTGCGAGCGACACGCACACGCGATTATAACTTCCATTCTATTTTCCGCGGCTGTGTGCGCGTTGATTATCTCGCGCGCGATTTTCCCGTAAACTCAAGCTCACTCCGCTGTATTTTTAGCTCTCTCGCTGTCGTACATAAAGTCGTGTATGTCAGCGCCGCGGCATCTTTAGATCGAAGGGTGATTGCACGCCGTCGTGTAAAGTCCGGCCTTTAACTTATATACCGCGCTGCTTTCATGAATGAAATTACATGCACTCGGGCGGGCGAACGCTTCCGTTTACTAAAACCGTCGAAATATTCCATTGAACCTCGCGATAATTACGGAAATAAATCCGTTTTACTCATTCTCTGCGGATCTTCGTAAAAATCGAACGCAGCACTCGGAATTAAACTAATTTGAGGTTTTGGGGGAGAGGGGGGGGGGGGAACGTCCGCGTAAAATATTGATATGAAACTTTACGCGTTGAGAGATTAAACGGATGGCGATACCGGACATCTGCACCCGTTCCAACGAGAGTCGTGGGAAACGAGTTTCTTTTTTCTCCCTTTTCTTTCTCTCCCTCTTTTCCCCTTTTCTTCCTTTATCCCTCCCCCCCCTTTTTTTCCACGCGGAGAAGAAGTTCCTCGCAGCTCCTTCGCACTTCAGGCCGTCTCGTAAATTTAAAACTAGCAGACAAGCCCGAGACAGATAAGAAGCAAGAAATCAGCGGGCACGCGGAGAGATCCGCCGTATCCACTCAGCGTCATCGAGAACGCGGGGAGCGCGGCCGTGGAGGAATAAGAAATAGCGCCCGATAAATCAGCCCCCCATAAATTCGGCCGATCGATTACTCCGTCGTATCTCTCGCTCTCTCCCCATATATCTCGCGCGATTTCACCGCGATTACGCCCGGAGTCTCGGCCGTTCGCCGAATTAAAGGGGTGAACGGGACGATAAATTATATCGCGATCCCTCGCGATTCGCGCGATAACGGTGCGTCGATGGGAAGAGTTGGCCGTGCGATAACGCAGGAAAGCAGGCGAATCCGGGGTTCAGGAGTTCGTCGTGGAAAAATCGCCGTTCGTCGTCGTCGAGCGCGTTAAGCTCTCTCTCGCGCACGGCGGTGGTCTCGCGCGGTATTCGGGCATCCCCACAGCGCGAGCACCGGGTAACGAAAATAGACGGGGCGATCGACGTCGGGGAACGTGATGGTTGACTCCCCGTTGAGCCCCGGGTACCACTCTGCTGTGATTGTTCTAGCGGCAGCAACGGCGCGGGCTCGACGACCGGTCAGGCTCGCGGGTCAGTGAATTGAGTCGCCTTTTATCGCACATGCACGGCTTTAGAAATGGAGCAGCGTCGGCCCAGTGTCGCCAAACGACTCTCGACTCTCGGCTCAGCACTGGCACAATGTCCAAATATCGATAAGATCGGTCCAACGTTGCGTTGCGGGCAAGAGTCGGCTAACCGTGTCCGAGTCGATGTCGATCGGATACCCGGGTAGCAATTAAATCGAGAACTGGAAAGGCCCTGTAGAAATTGTTCCCACTTGCATCTAGGCTTTATAAAGCAAGCCCGTACGAGGCCCTATGAATGAAGAAATGTAACGCTCTTATAAATTATAGCTAGTTATGTGAATCTAACTAGGCTAACCTTATCTCGATATGCCTAATAAGCCCCATCTTCGTACGTCTGACGAGACCATATCTTGTTATGCTAATTTATAAACAAATTCAAATGCGGACTAGCTTGTTTGTGTTAAATTTTCTACTTAAACACTATTTTTGAGAAGCAAAATCAAAGTTAGTTAATTTGGTCTTACTTTGACCTCATTACGGCAGACCACTCAATGCGATTGAAGTTTGGAACGATCTTTGAGTAAAAATTAAAAAGCATTCTTCAGGTTCAACCTCAATATAAAATGAAGATATGCGGGAAAAGAATAAAACTGTGCAAAATGTGTCAACATTAACATAAATAAAGTCGTAAAGAAAAAACGGACAAGATTGCGGCACACGACATTCATACAAATGGAAATTCCTGCCGGAAGCTCTGGCTTGTGCAAACAAATAACGGCAGTTTTACACTCTGTGGAACGAAAGAAAAAAAAAAATAGTTTGTTGGAAACGAGTGCCCGGAAGATCTCCATAATCGACAAAGTTCAATTGCGCGCACTCAACCACAAAAATAAAAAATACAAAAGTATGATCGGAGCTATCGAGTTTGAATTTGTGCGAATGTTTGCATGCGCCCAATCTTCTCCTTTTTTCTTGTTTATTTATGTTAGTATTGACACATTTTGCACAATTTTATTGTTTTTTGCATTCTCTTGTTTTTCCTACCGACGTTAAACTTGAATGAATGTCGCTGGCCAGTTCCGAACGCGACATGCTGTTTTTCGCGTTGTCTGGTATCTCCGGTACGCAGACAAAAATCGGCAAATTAGTTCGGGCCGACATCGCGCCGTCGAATAATGACGGTCGATCCGAGAGTCGGGCATTGGGCAGAGTCAGCAAATCACACCTGGGTGGAGGGGTGGAATCGCGGTTTATAACGCGGCGCGCTTCCATCGGGGGCTAATGGAGCACGTCGTGGAGCACCGGAGCGAGTATGTGTCTTCCCGTTCACGCGGTCGCCCCGCGTTTCCGTCACGTCGACGATCAGTTTCCGCGTCGTCGTTCTGTTGTCGGCGCGGCGCCGCATTGCGAGTCGCGTCTCGTTGTCGTTAACGGCACGCGACATACGGAATGGACAAATTCGCCCGCAAATGACGCGCATAATTTCCGCGGCGACCGGCCGCTGATGGCGCTTCTGATATCTCGCTTGTCTTTTCGTCGCTCGTCCGGCAAAAATAGAGGCTGTCGGCTGTGCGGCATCGCGGTCGTTATGGGCGAAATTTTTTCCGCCGATATATTCTCATTCTGGAGAAATTCGAGCTATGAGCGAGGCGGTGATGCACGATATGCGCAGCGCGATACTATTACAACGCAGGCACGGGTATGCGCTCGGATAATGTTCTCGCCGTTGCAAACGTTACGACGGGCCGTACGATCGTTTTCTAGTTTTTATTTGAAGTAATACGCACACGCCGGTGTGTGCCGGTAATTATAGTATGAATATTTCGGATTTCGCAAAGGGAGAATAAGCTAGAAAAATTATTTCCACCCGCGCTCAAGCGTGGACAGCGTTCGAAACAACTGACGTTCAATCAGCGGCCATTGATTTGCCACGAATATTAACATCGGTTTGTACACACTTAGATTATTATCAATTCAACCCTGTACGACGACACATAATCAGTGAGATTACAATGTAACATGCGTAATATACTGCGAAGTTAACACGCAGACATTTTTGCTCGGTCATTTCAGACCGTTCACGCAATAGTCCACCCTCCGGTCGTAATGTGACATTTCGATGCGGAGGTATTTTTCCAATCGTTAAATGCCGCCGTGCGTCGCGCTGTTACCGAGGGGCGGTTGCGCGGAAAGTGAATAGAGCGATTTTTCGCGGGAATGGTAAGTGATAGATTACGCGCGTAGAGTAGAAGCCGGGAGAAGAAAGAGGCGAATTCTTCGGGGCGAACGGAGGGTACGCTTGGAAGTCACCGAGGAGAATGAAGATGAACGACGTTACATCACACGGATCAATGAAACGCCGTGAAAAATCGAGTGACCGGCGAATGAGAAGAACGCGCGATATCGCCTTCGAATTATCTCGCACGCGTGCACATTCCCGCGCGGAATCACAAACACGGGGGAGTCGGCCGAATCGGTGCGTAGAAGCTGCTTTATGGTTTACGAGAGTTCCGGGAGAGTCACGGCTATTCGCGAAAGCTCCCATTGCCGCGGTTCGCGCGCACGGTGAGAGTCACGTTTGTCGAAGTTTTCGCTGTCCCGAATTCCAGGCGGCCATTTATTCATTTATTCCCGTATTTATCAGCGATTTTCCAATTAAACAGCGTAAACCGAGCCGGCTGACCTAGCGTCATAATAATAATTGAATCACGCAGTCGGGAAAACACACGTAACGCAATTACAACGGAGGCCGGTGGGCGCGCTCTTTCGCGCCGTTTCGGTCGCGGATAATTGATCGCCTGCGATCAATTATAATTTGTTAGCAATTCGAGCGGCAAGACAGGGACCATTTGAATCGCGAGCGATCCATTTTGCCGGCGAAATGCGCGCCGGCCGTTGCAGTTGCGCGTGCATTCGACGGTAAGGAGGAAGTACGAGACACGTGCTCCATCATATCTGTCTAAACGCGCGCATTGTGCGGGAGGCAGGTGCGTCTTTCTTTGTGTTACCGTGGGCGGTCTAAAAATGGAGATTAAACAGCGAGGTGCGCGCGCGGATGAATAGACGGGACGGCGAATTTCGCGGGATTTACTTCGGGCGAGGCCGTCGTAAAATTTATCAGCTCCCTCGGATTTCTTCTTCTTAGCGCGCTCGCGCGAACGTACGCTCGAACCGAATTTCTCGCCCGGCGCGCAGGTCGGATGTATATGTAAAGAGCTTTTTCTTGGCAGCGCACTTAAAGCCGTCCGGACCGCTGCATTTTTCACCCGCTATTTGCATTATTCGCGAGCATCGGTGTATTCAAGTATACACGCGGTTCTTACCGGGGGGTTAGCGATGGAGGCGGAGGAGAGGCGGGCGATCACGTAACGCGGTCGCTCGTCTGTGTTAGAATGGAGCGACGCCAGTTGCAGTTATAACGTTTACGTGTAAAGTGCTGAAACGGCTGTACGTGGCAATAATTTCGAGCCGAATGGTTAATTCCCGGGAGATTTAGGGCGGCCGTTAATCCGATTAAAATTACCGCGCTCGATCGTTCTTTTTTTTCTTCGCGAAGAACGACCGACCATCCCGTTCCTCCTCGTGTCTCATGTACCTATTGCACGTATCCGTCGCGGTCGGATAATTTCTCTCGTATTCCTCCCGTCGTTTGTCATGTCGCATTCGGAGTGGCGAAGTTACCCGCGTGAATTTAACAAACAAACGCGCGTCCGACACCCTCGAATCGCCCCATTCTTTATGATCCCCGTAAAGTTTCCCGCATTTTTATCACCGCGTCCGCACGAATATCAGATTAACGAGAGCTCCTTTTTTTTCTATTTACCGCCGGCTATCACGCGGGCAAGCGTTAGAAAAAAATGCCCGAAACTGGTGCAACGCGCTCCGCGTATCCCGAGAATTTGCGGATTCCGCGCGTTCCTTAAATATCTGCCGCGATATGAAAGTCGCGCGAGTTCGTTAATAGGGTACTTCGCGCCGATGACGTCACGGCATATAGGGGAAACCAGGGGCTTTCTGATTTTCTTTTCGTTTTTTCATATACTCGACAAAATCGCAGGATCGTCCCCGTGCATACACGCAGATTTCCCTATTCAGTGTATTTATAGGGGCGGCTATTTTTCCACCGTGCGCGCGATGGTATTAAGGAAAAAGCATTCTCGTAATGGACGCTCCCGGTTCGAATGTTCGCACGGATCTCTCGCAATAACGCGAGTGCTTTTGATATATACGCGTGAGCTGTTACAAAAAGATTACGCGCTGATAATTGAAGCGGCCGAGCGGCAAAATGATCTCCACCTAAAATGACTCCTTCATGATTCTAAGCGGGTAACGCACTCGCCGGAACGGACTCGTCGTTGCGCCCGCGGCGCTAAATCACGTTATAATTAACCGTTATCGCAAAAACCCGACGATGAAGCCGGAAATCTTATCGGACTTGGCGCGACGAGCGCGCCGAGCTGTTCGGTGTGTCAAACTGCAATTGCCGGCGACGTCTAATAGACTCATCGGGGCTCATCGTGACATTGACTAGTGGCTCCGGGTACAGGCAATCTCGAGTTTCTACGTCGTCGCGAACGTATTGTTCGTATGCGCGCCTTAGAGTTACATTTCATTCACCCCCGTTCGAACAGCCCGTGTGCACAGTCGCGCACTGCAGTTGATCCGGTAGAATGTTTGTCTCTCGGGAGCCCGCGGCTTTCACAAATTGTACGTCCGCGTCTGACTGAGCCGTGTCACGATCTCATGCATTGATAATTACCTGAGCTGACAATAGAGAAGCCCGAAAATGGAGTGCTTAATGAAGCTTCGCCTCGTTCTTTTTCCGACTTTGCGGTGCAGCGGAACACTTGGAAGCGGGGAATAAACGTTCCGGCGTGACCGGCATCGCTAAATCCCCTTTCTTCGTGCGACAAGTTACCGTTTCCTTCGTGTCTGCGCTCGTGCGCTAAGTAAAAAACAGCGTAACGGTGTCAACCCGCGGAAGTTACGCGACACGAAATTACGAGGGCCCTCCGATGCTTTTATCGCGCCCACCTACGTAGTTATTTGCCGATGCGACCACAAGAACGCCGCCGGCTTTCAGGAAAGTTCTAATAATCGCGAGGTCTCTCTATAACGTCGAGTACAACTTCGAACGAACTTAAGGGAGTTCATATGACCGAGACTTCGACTTATGTCACTCGTTACACCCGCGTGGACAACACGGCCAGATATTGCCGCAGTTTTCAAACGGCATCGGGGTCAACTTTGTCTATAAACAGGCAGGAAGCGTAATTCACCGAGTGTTTTCCGGCGTTGCGCCAGTATTTTCATTCCACTCCGGAGCCTATTATTCAAGTGTATTATTACTCGTACGCTTTGTTGCTGCGAACGTCAGTGCTACTGACTGGATTCGCTCCGATCTTCAATATATCAAAACGCGATCGATCCGATCTATTTTCATTAATTAAGTGCGATTGCTTGACAAACAACCAATTTTTCGACAGACACAAAAGCGAGCTATTTTATTTCTCCCGTGCCTGGTGTGTTTTTATACGTCGAAACGATGCCGTGGACGGTTAAAAACAAACGCAGTGGATACCGTTAACTCGTCCGAATTACGTTGTGCGATTTTTTCGACCGCAAATGTCGCTGGACATGATGTTTCATCGTAATACGATACGAGACAGCAACGAACGCCTCGCGGCTCGTAATGCGTAAGCTTTTGAGAGGATTGAAAAACTTGTTCTTCTTTATTAGCATTACACTGAGCATTTTGTCGTCTTAGGGTTTGTTAGGGAAGAAGACAGAGAGAGAGAGAAGGAGAAAGAGAGACAATGTGATCTGTAGCCCCGAAGAGGTATCGCAAAGACCCGCCATTGAGATTTATTATTACACCGGTAGTTGGGTGAGGGACGAAAAATGGTCAGCTCATAAAAGGAAACAATAGAGATGGGGCGCGCGTACGATAGTCATTTTCGAAGCCTCTAGGAAGTGCGTTTTTCTTACTACCACGGTGTCGGGTCGAGATATCGCCCGAAGCTGTTTCATATGAAAGAAATGATGCGCCATTGTGAGGCGGAAAGAGTTCAATTACCACGAATGACACCGGGTCGAAAAGGGTGGGTAAAAGTTGGCGGATGAAGAAACAAGAACGGCGCGATGGGAGGTGACGTTAACGACGATGCTCGCGTACCGAAACACGTGCAGGCACTTCAGTCGTACACGCGCGTCGTGATTTCTCAATCGAGGAGTTGATTTGGAAATTGCAAGACTCATATTTGAGGAAGTAATTCGATCAGATTGAGACGAATTACTCGATCGTGATGTGACAAAAACGACGCGATGGGGAACGACGTTGAAGACAATGTCGCATATTTATCAAAACGCGTGCCTCAGGCGTTTCTCGACGGAGGGGTCGATTTGGAAATTGCAGAAATCGCGTTTGAGAAGGCGACTCGATTAACGTGCAAATGCGAGCGCGCCACGTCAGTTACGTATATTAACGCGCTATCGTGGCGGATTTCTCGTGCGACGCGAACGTTTATCTGGACTTTCAATCGGAAACTAATTCCAGATAGGAAAGCGGAAGAGCAAAAATACACAGAACTAAACACGAGCTCGATAATCTAACGGTTTCAACGACGCGAAATGAAAATAAAGATAGGAGCGGGACACTCTCGCGGCGCGACTCGCCCGCGGCCGATCGTTAAAAGCTAGAAGCACGAAATATCTCGCGAATAAGCGCGGATAACGCATCGACAAATCGTCAAAGTATTGTCACTTCAAACAAAACGGCCGGTTTTGCGGGGTTTGACATATTTTGAATAGATCGGATTGTTTGATCCCTGGTAATTGTTGCCGCCAAAGGGGAATCGTGTCGTGTTCACGCTGCAAAGTAGAGAATAACGATTTACACATCCGTGCACATACACATACACACATTATATATATACTTGTAAAAGTACACCTGTAAAACTGTGTTTTGATAGAAACCCATTCGTTCGTTTTTTCGTCCGCTCGCTCGTCCCATTCGTTGGTTCGTTCACGAAAGAGATCGCGATTGACTAAAAATCCTCATTGGAAACCAGGCCACGCTCGTGCAGCGAGAATCGCTTCGAGGGGGAGATTTCAATCGGGCATTTGAGACGCCGCACGCACGTGTACGTACCTATGTATCTCGTGCATTTTCCGCGCGATCTAATGTCAGAGGTGAAGTTAACAAGAGGAGATGCCGCTCGAAGGATAGTAAGAGAGTACTTTTATCAATACGTCCTCGAAGTCCACTCGAAACGAGGTGTGTACGAGCACTCGGCCAAGATCAATTCTTGTTCGTCGCATGTTGCGGTATGCCTCGCCAGGGACGCGCCGACGGTGCTCGTCGACGTCGGGCACAAGGGGATGTATGTATGTAAGGCTGCCATAAACGCGAGTAACACAGGGGTAAGCCCCCAAACGTTCTCGTCTACAAAGCACACGACGGTCGAGCATAAAAATGCAATCTCGTTTACGCCTAGACGAGGAAAAGCGCGGACTGGCGCTCGAGGTAGAAACAGGTGAGATAAGAGGTAGGGTATGAAGGGCCAAGATAGGATAAGAATGGCGAATTTAGCGAACCGTGTCTCGTGTAACGTCCTGTAGTGAGTGGTATTACCCTCCTGATCTCTGAGGTACACTTTGTGGGAAATGGAGGGCGAGAAAGCGATGGTGGCGAGGCGGTCTCACTGGCTCCAATTATATCGATCGGTTCTGGTGAAATTTATTAGAAAATTTCGCTGTAAAATTTCGCCGTAAAATTCGAGCGACGGTAACGATCGATCCAGCAGCGGCGTCTTATAATCGCGAATACGTCGAGATTCCCATCGAAAATTCGCAGTGTATACGGGGAAAATTAATGTCGAGCAAATCGTATCCATCGGAGAGCAAAACGAGCCGAGGGAAATTCTCGTTTGCGTCGTATCTCGAGGGAAGATGTTTATAATGATTTACCGAGGGGTTGCGCGCGTGTTGACTCTCGTCCGCTATAAAAATACATGCGCTATCTATATTCGTTTGACTTCGGAAAAATATCAGTGCAAACACGTCTTTCATTTCCACTTTGACGCGGTTCCTTTTCTATTGGCTGCATTTATGTATCTTCCCTGCTTAAAAAGAGTCGTGTAAACCGCGGGAAGACGATCCTTCACTGAAATCATTCCTACAGCGAGACCTCAAGAATTCACCCGCGTAGTTAAAACAGTTGGTTAAATAAGAATGTTTAAATAAGAATCACCGCCTTTTCACCGATATCGAGGATCCGGTGTGCAAAATTATGAAATTAAATCTCTCCCAGTCACGGGCGTGAATTTCAATTGAAAAGTTTTCGTCGAAGATATCGATCGTTAGAAAAGAAAAAAAAAAAGGGAAAAAAAGGAATCGACCTCCGATGAGACGCTCGTCGGGAAATTTCGATTCTACGACTGTCGAATTTCAGGGCTGAAAGAAAACGCACAACTTCCGATGTAGCCTTCGTAGACTAGTTTCTCGGACACGAAGTACATAAAAGTAGTCATGTTACGGCGAGACCTCTTTGGAAACGCGAGTTCTTTCGAGCATCTATTCGCGAGGCAGGTAAGAATACGCGTCAAAAGGGGGAAGATCGTCCCGACGCAGCATGGCTTGCTTGCTTACTTGCGTTTAACAAGCAGCATCCCGAAGCATCGCTATCCCGCAGAACTGCCTGCTGCAGGGTGCAAAGTAATAAATAAAGTTGCTGAGCTGCCTATTTCTCCCGAGTTTCTCCCAGTCCAAACACACGACGGGGATGAAACTCGCGTTCTCTCTCTCTCTTTCTCTCTCCCCCCTTCTCTCTTCCTCTCTATTTCTCCTTCTCGTCGCGGATTCGAGCTCGACTCTCCTCATTCCTCCGCTCTTTATCTCCACCCGCGTCGCCGTCTTCCATTCGCCGGCAGTCAGAGATATGCGGCTGCAGACAAGACGGGGTTTGGCCGACATCCAAGCAACTTCGAACGATTGGCTTCGCCGACAGTAGTGCCGCACGTTGCAGTGCACGTTCGGGCGTCTCTGGAATGTTTAGTCCCGCAATCCCTAATCCTCCGTGGCATCGGACGGCCGAATCTTCCATTCGGCGCTGGTACCCCCGCACAGTAGTTCTCCCCGGGGTCCTCGCGATTAATTGCGTCTGCATGCGCGTAAGCAAGATTGACGAGCGACCGCGGAGAGGGCGCGAACGAAAGACTGTGTAGCCCCGAGCCTGTGATACAAACGATCATCGCGCCGAAGGCGACGAATTATGGCTACGGGCGGAGTTCAAAGTATCTCCCGACGCGCGCTACACAGAGGTCCGCCCTTCGTCCTTCCGTTCTATCGGGTGACTCTACATCGTATCGAATATCGATAGCGGTAACGCAATCGTCAACCGTTGTGGGCGTTCGGACAACCTATACAGCGGCTTAATATATTTCGAGGGTACGATGCTAAGAGCGTCGCCGGGCAAATTGCCTTTAGCTGCGGGAACCCGTTACCTTAAAATGCCGTGTCGGTGTCGCGTTTCGTGAGCTTGTCGTCGTCGTCGTGGTACCTTGAACGAGTGATCGCGTCGCGAACTATCAGGACTTTTTTTTACCGTGCGATACCCGTATCGCAGCCTTTCGGCGGTTCGTGAAACGTTCAGTCGTTGAAAGATCTCTCGAGGAGCAGGAGCACGTAAAAAATGTAATCTCGGCGATCCGGGATTCATCGCGCGTTAAATTGATTCAGTCGACTCGACGCACGTTCCAGTAATTTTAACGATAAATGTCATCGTTGAGAACAATTAAGATTTTGTACGACGTTGAAGTACACTCGTAAAGCGCAGGGCAGAGCAAACAGCGGTAATTCGCGTGACATGCCAAGGCACAAAGGAATATAAGAAAAAAAGATGAAATTTAATATTACGTAAGAACCGTGTTAAAGGAGCATTATGAGCGGTGCGCCTTATGACAAGAATGTAACTCGATGGGTCGGAAAACGGAGGACGAAGGGCGTAGATGGACTGATGGCGAAGACGGTGATCTCGGGGAGCTTTGAAAATTGAACCTTAAGTAGACCGAGGGCGAGCTGCTGCGCCACTTGTGATATCTTTAGATGAGATTCTGGACTGGTTTGGAAGACCGGGCACTTTTGTCCTCGATATCGCTGAAGAGCATATTAAAACTGCGAGATTACGGAGAAAAAGGTCCTAATTTTTAATTCTCAACTTACGTTCCCCACCTCCCCCCTATGAAATCGTGGTCCGTGAACTCGATAAAGGCGCCGGATGACATATTTTCACGATTTAAAGGCTCTTAAAAATCTTTATGCTCTGAGCTTCTTCGTTTCAGTGGAATGATATTTAATATACAATAATAAAATAAATGTTGAAATGTTATTTCCTCTAAATAACATTGTATTTTCTATCGAACAACCTAATTTACTTTAATAAAGTAACATTTTCATTCGAACAAAATGATATTCGATATTAAATTGTGTAGTTTACATTAAAAAAATCCAAATATATGATCGCGTTATGCTCGCGTATTATTTCGTGCATCCAGGAGCTGCAACCGCTTACTGAGCGATCAGCGAGCATTTGACTGGGATATATTTTTAGATCTAAAAGAATATACCAATCGGATGCGAGAGCTCACTGAGCGATGTGGCTTCTAGTATGTTGCCGGATACAGCAATTCGTTCTCGCGTCCTAGATTGGAGAATTTAGCGCCTTTTCAAGAAATCATGACCCGCTTTGTGCATGCAATATAAGCTCGTGAGGAGTTCGGCGAGCGTTCGGGGCTGGTAATTAGACCGCGGCGCATTAGGAAAAGGCTCGAGTAAAGCGCTACGCGCGGCAATGAAGTATATAAGAAAGCTTATCTCGCGGTATCGCACGCGATTTGCCTCCCGTCGACATTTGTATGAATCGTGCGTGGAAGACCGCGTGTCGGCATTCGAAGTCGTTATTCACACCACGGGGCGCGAGAGGATTTTCGTGTTTCACGTGAACGCCAGCAGAAGCGCAGGCACGTTCATTCCAATTAATGCGACGCGATAAATCCTGCTAGCGGACCGGTCCGACGACACTCGTGGCCACCCGACACGTCCACGATCAGGAAATCGTTCGCCGTCGGCCGGATGACAGCCTCTCTTGTTCAGCGAGAAGAAGCGGCGGATCGTCAATCAGATGGGCGGAAGAGATGCGCGAAACTGCGAAGTGACTTATGCCGCGTTGACTGAATTAATCGCTGGCCGTCGGCGAGCGAAGAAGAACCTTCTCATTGTTTTGGAAAGAGAATGACACTCGACAAACACGGACAAATTAATGTCACCCGTTCGTTTTTTTTCAGGGATGTAACATCGCGTAACGGTTGAAGAACGGGCGATCGATCGGCGCGCGAAAGAGCGCCGCTCTTGTGAGAGAAAAGTGAAATCGTCGTTAGTTAACGGAAGATCGAGTCTCGCGCACGAAGAACGGTTTTATTCTCTTGTAGCTATTGAATTAGTTAGAGACCTTGGAATATGGTTCAACTGCGACTTATCATTTGATTGTCACGTTCGAAAGAATGTTGTCATATCGTATTAGACGCTCAGATTTATTCTCTCTCTCTCTTTCTCTCTCTCTCTCTCTCTCTCTCTCTCGTATTCACATAGTTAATATGGCGAATGTTTTCATAATATAAATGCGTTGAAGTGATTATACCTTACTTTCGTTCAGCCTCATTTAGAGTATGAAGCGTCATACAATCTCCATATCTGTTTAATTAACGTACGTTGGAACATCATTTTCCCTGTTATTTGAGTTTTATTACAGGACGTCCCATGTCATTTTTCTCTCACGATCACCAAACAATTCAACATGAGATGTGTATTTTATCTTTAGGAAATAGGCAAATTATTTCCGACCTTTATTATTTTTATATGATATTATTAATGGCAACATCGATAGCCCTCACCTTCTAGCGTTTAAAGAATTTAATGTATCTGGTAGGTGTATAAGCAAATTTCCACTTTTTTCCATTTCTCTTCAGAAAACACTTTATGGAACATTTAACTCTATTTAATAGATTGTACATGTTAGGTAATGATTTTTCTAACGGTATTGATTTTTTTTTAACATATCACGCAGAACATGTTTAGAAACAAACTGACATACTTGCTAAACAGACTGACATACTTGCTAAATCGTAAATGTTTCATATCTGGTTTAGATTATATAATTTCTCTAAGTTCGGCGTATTATTTACTTTTTATATTGTAGAAAAGGGAATAATTATACTTCTCTGTTTATTAAATAATAATTATTTTAATGAAATAATGATTATTATTAATATAAAATTTGCGGATTTTGCAAGTATCTGCAACATTCATACGAGTTTTGTACGTTTATAGGATAAGTATCAGCGAGTGATACGATTTGAGAGCCCGATTTTTGGCTGACTGGGGAAATTTCCCGGCGAAAACGTGCTCTGCGATAGGACGCGACGCGACGTGCCGAGAATTTCGGAGTCTCTCCGTTGTCGAAAAATTTTCGGAGACGAACAACGCCATTTATAGCGGCGCATCATATTTTCGGTGTACTCGAAAACGCTTCTCGAAGCAGAAAATTTACGAAAGTCGCTGAGATTGCGGAAAGGGTCAAGGAGTAGTCGTCCGCTGAGAGCGAAGTTTATCGCTCCCACTGCACACATCCACGTACACACACACACACACGCGCGTTCGCGCTTGCGCGCGCGCACGAACACCCTTATTTTCTGATAACAAAAAGCCACCGCGACGCCGCTGACATAGCTGTACGTAATCTTCGTCGATTTATGACCAAATAACGTATATAGCGCCGAAAGATCGACGTATCTCTGATGCGTCGGGGGACACGGGAAAATATGAAAATGGCATTTTTCGCGGACAGATCGGCATCTCATTCTTCATCCCATTGTCGATGAGTGACAAATCAATATTATCTTCTTAAGAGGCGGCCTATCGCTAGTTTCTCTTGCTTGTACCGTGACAGCCTATATGCCGCTATCGATCTTCTTATCTTACTTCGCGAAAATGGACAAATGGAAGTAATGGGAGTATCTACTTGGAGCCATTCAACGTGAGACTTTTCCATCTCGCCCTCGTAAAACGTCCCGTGATTACTCTCGATAGGAAAAAAAGAAAACTTTGGGCGAAGTCGTTGGAGACTCAATTAAGTGAAATGCGAGGCGGGATTACGCCGAGCTTAGGAAGGAAGCTCGTTTTCGGTTCTGCGAGATCCAATGGTAATGACCTTCGCTAATAGAATTAGCTGTCGAGTGTGCGTACGCATACGGTTTGTTTTCGAGACAACAAACTGGAATTGTACCGTTTTGTATGTGGTTACTCGCGAAAGAATAATTGGCAAGACTGTTTCCGAGCCGGGAAATTCGTTGTATTTGTACTGTTTAACAATCGCCAGGATTATCTTCGCGAGATACAAGACTCGAGAATCTAATTTCGCGTGAAAGCTATCTGGTTACGATCCACGTCGACGTGACCGACGCCTTGGATTTCCTTTTCGGCGAGATTTTCTCACTTTTATCTCGACTCACTCATTGAGTCCTGTGATCTTTTAGTTAGCACCAGTGGACAAAAGAAAATGAGATACTAGGAACTTGATTAAAGTTGAACATTGTTCCTTAGGGGAACCTTAGGAAGCCCCGGCGTACTGTGAGCAATTTCGCGACGAAAATAAATAGGGAAGTTTCGCAAAGCGACCAATTCGAGTGACGGGCGCGCGCTTGTATTCGCCTGTCATCGAAGATCTGAACAGGCTGAGGCTATATAACGAACTCATTGTCGCTCTCGCTAAGATTGCTTGCTATGATAAAGTAGCGAGTGGAAAGATCGCGTAATACCGCCCGGCGCGATACGCTCTTAACGAAGGTGCTTAATAAGGGCTTCGCCTTTCAGGAATCCATTTCGATGCAAATTACCGGTGCCTGCAATTCCGCATTATTAAGCGTTAATTCTTTGTTTCGCGGTTTTCCCTCGATGTCATATAAAGCGGAAACGCAAAATAAAGCGGAAAATATGCAATACTATATTTAAGCCTGTAATTGCACGCGAAGGAACGTTTCTCTTTAATCTCCTTATCCGGGCCGGAAGTTAATCATAAAAGCAAGAACGGAAAAAATACATCGGTTGCACTCGCACAAGCGCACTCGCATAAGGCGGTCGCGTTGTATGTAGTTTCAATTACAATCGTTGACTCGGAAAGGACTAATAATAATAATTATCATTATTATTATTATTATTAGTTATAACGGTAGGTAAATCGCGCCCTCATTATAAGCGCGTTTCGTGTTTTGCGATAAATACGAGACACGTACGCGCGCGATTGCAAATTACAGAACCCATTAAAACGTCCAATAAGGAGCAAAAAATACATTAAACATTGCATTGAAGCGCATAAATTAATATAATCGCGCTCGATTAAAGTAAATCCCACTTTTGCGTGTTCGTTTTTCGCCGCGATATTAAGAATGGGAGAGAATTCGCCTTCTCGAATTATCATTTTCCAATTTCAGCCCCCCCCCCCCCCCNNCCCCCCCCATTAATTGATATCCGCATCGATATGCAATGAAATTAGGTGGATATACGCGCCGAGTATATTTCAGACGCACTCTCATTTCCCAGGTAATTTATCGGCGCTGTGCGCCCCGATTACGAGCGCGGCGCACACCGCCGCGAACACATCGAAATCTTTTCAACGGGTCGGTCGAACAGCGGCGCACGAGGGCGGTGGCCGGCCCCTCTCTGGTAATTAATTCACATAATCGAAGGAGGAAGAGCAAGGTCTCGCTGAATGTTTCATCCCGTCCCCGATAATTAACCGTTTTGTCGAAAGCCGCCGATGGGTCGACCGAGGTCGCGGTTAAATCTGCAAACGCGGAAAAACCGACGCGGACCGAAGGGGCTTTAACGAGTCTTCGAGGAGAAATCAAACGTGACGAGCGAGCTCTGGCCATTAGCGTCACGAGAACGCGGATTCATATTCATCAACAAGGTAATCGACGAGATCGCACGGTGGGTGCTTCGTGCAAAGCAGGAAATGCAAGGAGTACGAGGCTTATCCCGGCACTTGCCACAAAATGAATCTCGTAATCGTGACGTGGCGGAAATCCGCATCGGGCGATAGCCAAGCCGAATCTACATAGCGAACTGTAGTGGGAGGGCTGCTCGAGCTGTATAATAACGGCTGATCGCATAAAAGGTTTCGCCTTCGTGTGTTGCGAGCAAGTTTAGTATCGATGTATGAAGTATCGATGTTGAACGAACGTCCCCTTTGTCCCTTTTAAGCTTCGTGCGTGGAAAAAATTAAAGCTGACACTACTCGATTAACGGACAATGAAGGGACCTTTCGCTTCTCAATGCAATTTTCGAATAAACGAGAACTGCCGTTTCGATTGTATTGATTTGATTCGACTTCGATATCGACGTTCTCCCTTTATTTTTTTCTTTTTTCATTACATATTGCGATTATTAACGAGAATTTGATGAGATGTCTGAATTGTTATTATTTTAAATCGTCGTGAAAATCTCTCGTATATAGAAAATAAACAATAAAAGCACGACGGAGCAGCCGTTATTTTGCAAGGACCGTCGATTAAATCAGACGAAACCGCTCCTAGTGTGATTACATTCCCGCGGTAATATTTCAGATATTTGATTTGGACTTTTTTTTTCGGAAGTTCCCCAATTCCGAGAAAAACGAATAAAGCGTAATCGAATGAACTGCTTTCGGTAGGAATGTATTCATTATAATTGAATCCGAAATATCGGCTAACAGTTTGTCCAAATCAATGGATGCGCAAAACATCAGCCTTGGTCAAAGGAGAACTCGCCGGTTATTATAATCACCAGTGGGAAGGTATTTCCTCGAATTATCAATACGATATGAACAGTTAATAATTTTCAGTGATTATCGCGCTTTAATAATATTCCCGACCGCGTTGAAATTTAAGAGCTCGCCGCAGTCTGCAAAAACCTCGGTGGGCGGATCGTGTCATATCTCAATGCGCGTATCTCGCTCGTAAATTTTCGCAACAAGGGGATACGCATAAATATGCGTACCGTACAATGTTGTCGTATATCATACCGCGGGGCCGGAGAGAAGCGAGCGGCCTCGCGTGACGAAATTTGATTAGCAGTTTGCACGTAGAAAGTGTGCGGCTTTTTCTTGCATGTGCGGCGATAAACTCGGAGTAACAGCTCCACGTTAAATTGCATGCAAGATGGTATTACCTGACAAGGGCTCGCGCGAGACCGACCAAGTCTCGGTGACGGAAGCACGACTTACCTGTAACAGAAAAGAAACAGCTTTCGTTAGTCGTGCACGGTCGTAGCACGCAAAGCGAGTTAGTCGAATCAGGCTGAACGTTCACGCCGGCAAACGTCACCATCATTCGTTTCAGCGCGATCGCTAAGCCGGCGAATTAAATGAAAGCGTCCTTCTGAAAATCAATCCGACGGGAAACGCAACGTTTTACGCACGTACAAAGGCGGGCGCGCCGGCGCTCACGTGGAAAAAGCAGCATCGAAAGTTTTTAATGGCGCCTCGGTGTTTTGATCTACCATGATTGGTAGTGCGAACACACGTCAGTCGGATGAAAGTTAATGCGATTTCGAAATGGTTCTATAAGTTTTCGGGGGGGAGGGGGCACGCTTCCGCGTGCTCCTTTTGCGCGTGCACGTTCGAACCCGGGGATTCCGCAATGCGGACTATCGAGGGTGAATTCGCACGCCGGCCACATACCGGGTGTTCCGGTTCCTCCCGCGCGGGCGAACCCCTCGCGTTCGCGGCCCTCTTTGGGCAATTAATTTTTCAAATTGCGCACGCGGACGAGGTCGGCTTACGCAACGGCTGCTTCCGCCTTCTGCATTATTTTCTCGCGGAATTACGATAAAAGTGCCGGCGGCGAGGGCACTGAATTAGCCGAAATGTATGAAATGCCGGCAGCATTTGGGCGAGCGGAAATAGTTGCCCGTTAAGATAAGTCGACGGGCTTTACTCGGCTTCGCTAGGAGAGAGCCCGCCTACGTCCGTGAAAAATGTAAAAATATTAAGGTGAGGGAGGAGCGCTCACTTTTGTACGCGGCGGTGGAAAGTTAAATAACCCGGCCGTGACGTGAATGAAATGAAAAGCAAACACCGGGTCTCGTCTGACGAAACGATAATTAATATTTACGGACTGGAAAAGAGAGGCCTTCCGCGCCAGATATTTCGATCTCTTTCGAATGCCGCGTACCATCGAGCGCGCGCATAATTCTTCGCCGCGTGTCGCAGGCAGGACGCGGCTCGCACGCGAGCAAAAATAACGGGGGAGTTTCGTAGCGGAGAAAAAGTATCTTGTCGGAATATTGATCGCGTGTCGCGCTATAAATCTAGGAAACCCAAGAATTGGCGATGAAATATTGATAGGCGGCCGTACGTTCTACGCACGTAGCGGTTCGAGATTCGCAAGTTATTTTTTTTTCCACACCGCGCCCGCAGAAGTAATAGAATTCGATGCTGCCCCCTCTCTCTCTCATCCGAAACGAGAGAAAGGGAGGAGGAAAAAATAAACCTTGTCGTGATTCACCGTGAACATTTATATCGTTATAAATCTAAAGAGACCGGCCGGCGGTGTCTGCGATGAGATCTCGATAAATACCACCGTCCTGTTTTACACATCGATCGATCGGCGGGACATCACAGAATGTCTTCGACGCGCGATATCCGAGAGCGCGCACGCGGAAAATCCATAGGCTGCGGAATTTTTTCGGCAAACTCCCCTCTCTTAAAGAGCAGTCGTGCGATCTGATGCGCCCGAATTTTTCCTCATATCTCGGATGAGCGAATTCAAAGCATTCGCGCGCGCGAGAAGGAGAGGCGCGTTGAATTTGCCGCGTTTACGTACATATTCATGGATATCCCGCGAGTCAACAATACGTCCGACACCGCGTGATGATATCCGGTGCGCGAGCGAGGTTGTCGTTTACACGCCGGGCGAATTCACGCAATTCCGGAACTTCGAATTCGCGCGCGCACCTCGAGCCTTAGTGGCCCGCATCGTTCGCCCGATCGTGTATCACGTTATTTCAGCGCGCGCACAAATAAATAGATTAGATCCGCGCGACGCGATAACTCCCAACTACTTTCGTACGACCCGTCGCGGGAAATGATCGTCCGTGCCTCGTTCCTTCGCGTCCGACGATACGGCTGAACGACGGGGGGACGAAGCGGGACCATTAGGAATGTAATCGTAAAAGATGCCGCCTACCGAGGCCCCCGAGGGACACGAGAGAGCCCCGAAGAATTGTATCCGCGATACTGCTACTTATCGCCGTTACTTAACCCTTTGTCCGATGCGTTTGTCACGGTCTTCCCTGCGAACCACGGCGGCGCGATAAGTCACCGTTCGCTAATGCTTAACAAATGGGAGCGTACGGTGTACGAGCGACGATCGAGGAGCCGCCAAACATCCCTGAGAGCTACCCCCGTCTTGCAAAAACAACGGGGAAACGGAATCACTACAGAGAGATCGCGCGGTTATTTTTCGACAAACGTTTTTATTTACAAGCGTATGCATTTTTGTTTTCGTTATAAATGGCAGAAAATGGAAAGTTTACCGGCGGGGTGAGAGAATAGCGCGGGCTCCCCCGAAAAATGGCCGTTGTATCGGAAATTTTCTGTAACTTCGTCGCAATATAGACCGTGCCCCTATCAAGCTACAATTTAAGCGATGAACTTTATTCCCCCCCCCCTCTCACTCTCTCTCTCTCTCTCTCTCTCTCGGTCTTTCTCTTTCTCTTTCACGTACTGGTTGTGACATAAAAGTGAGCATCTGAGAGATACTGTACAATAGCCGGCTGTGCAAATAGAGGATTCTCTGACTTAACGGGCCTCGTGCCCGCATCCCCCGGTCCTCTTTTTCAATCCTCGTAGTGTTAGTTTCTTCTTCCGCTCGTTCCCGGGTCGACTCATGTGTCGCGGAAGGCGTCGTATCTCGGACACGTACGCGCTATCGATCGCTGTTTGTACCTTATAAACCCATTCGTCGATTTACGCCGGGCCATTCGAGCGCATTACTACGGCGGGGGACTGTCTTCGTTCTTAAAGAATAATGCGCTACGCGCCGACATAAATGATTGATTGCGACCGATAGCGCGAACCTTGATGGATAAGAGCGCGCGATGGTGCTCGTCGAGTAACACATCGACGCGTCGAAGAAATTCGGCGATTCAACGTAAAGATAACACGAACAAGTCAACGTGGTGTGACGACTCAAGGTAAAATAATGAACGTTACATCTCTGAGCGAGAGCGCGTCTTAGAAGGGACGTCCAAGGAAAGAGTGTCTATTTATGGACACTTGAAAGTTAGAAGAGGCGGTAGGTAAGTCTGATACGCGCGTCCCACGTAGAAATGTGGAATTATCGACTCGTCGCTACATATGATCAGCCGCCGATTGAATTCTAATGCCATTCCGCGGTATCTTCGGGTCGCTCGCACGATAAACCGCGTGTAAAACACGCGCGTGCGTAGTTTTATATCGAGCGTGTATTCTACAAAAGCTCGATCGTACGCAAGGACGCGGGAACACACGGTTCGTTAATTCAACGCGTTTTAGCTAATTCGATCGCTTCACGAGGCTCATTTGCCCGATTAAATTCATGAAGGTATTAATTATGAATTCGCAAACAATGATCGCGCGCGCGACAGACCACGAACACGAAATACATTCCGGTCGTGATGAATCCCGACGGACGCACGACCGGCAATCCTCTATCGGCTACTAATGAACTCGTATAAAACTCTCCGTGGGAGTCGTCAATTCCCAACTCGCGACAAAGGACTACGCGGGGGTGGGATCTCAAGGTACTAATCGCAGTCACATCGTGCGCAAGAACATCGAGAATCCCCGCAATCGACCCCCCGTGTAACGGGCGCGACGTAACGGCTATTGTTAGAGAAACTATTCTCTCCGCTGGCGGAGAAATCCCCGGCAAGATGGCTTCCACGATCCGACGCAGGATTTAAGGATCAGGACGGGAGCGCGTACGTCCGTCGTATGTCCGTCGAAGTGGATCGCGAAGTTTGAAAGCTCAGGTGGCCGATTTTAATGCAATTTAACGCGGACGACCGTTCCGGCAGCGAGCGAGTTAAACGTTAAATTCTCCCGCATCTCGAGAGCGGCCGGATTCGCACCCGACCGGTGAAGAACAACGTACTAAAAAGAGAGAAAGGGAGAGAGAGAGAGAAGGGAAAGGAAAAATGAAAGAAAAAGATAGAAAATAAAAAATGGAAGAAAGAAGGCGGCTCGATGGTGCACGGCCGCGCACGAGAGGATCGACGCCGCCAGATATTATATTCATAGCCGATTAATACTGCCGACGGAGAAGTTGCGCTGGATGTGATATATCATGGCCGGAGTTATGAAGCGGCTCGTATAATCCCCGCGGCTGTCGAGAAAAAAAAAACGGGATCGTCGCGTATCGGTACGTGTGGAAGGCATCCATGGTGAAAAATAAAAAGGAAGCAAAAAAATTCTCCCCACGCGAGCTTAACGTCATATCGCGGGCCGTTTCTCTTTCTTTTGGCGGCGGTATATCACGATGTTGAGAATATTAAGGTCGCAGGCTATTTAGGAGATATCTAATCTCGAGTATTACCGAGATTAATACGAACGTTAAAGGATCTAACGGATCGCGACCGGGATTCTTAGACAGAGGATGCACTGAATGGATCATAGTGCTCGGGTAATGAAGCTTAAGAGGAAAGAACGGGAATTGTTTACCGCCACGATCATTCGCGTTATTGATTTTACGTCGGTTGCCGACGAGCGTCGGGACTCCATGGCGCAATACTACGGTCAAAATAGCCGAAATATAAAAAATATCGGGAAAACATTGAGAAAGCCAGCACACAACTAATAGGTTATTAGCATTTAAATTGGAATGGAGCTGAGAACGTGTATTTCAACGCAAGCGCACTTTTAGCGGCAAAAATTATGAAGATTAATCAAAATTCAGAGCGCATAAGACGGTGAATATCTCGGATGTTTGCCTCGCCGGTATTATGCATGAGATACCTTTAAGAAAGTAATATCAAGCCGCACGTTCGGACGTGCGCACACAACAAATAAAGATCATAAATCCTCGGCGATAACACGATCCACAAATTTGTTTTCGGCGCATTGCTGTATTCGCTCGAGGACTGTATTTCATCTTTCCAGATCGTTGAAGTAACTCAATATATGGAATGGGAAGAGATATATAACTATATATTTCTGGCAGCCGAACCGGTCAATGCAGAAAATTCTTTATATGAGTTCCGCGCAGCGTATATATAGACCTACTTCGGCACGTTATATGTATTTCTTAACGGTATTTACGATTTTATTTAATATTTCTCGAAACTTTTTGTTCGCGGAAGAGAGAAAGAGAGAGAGAGAGAGAGAGAGAGAGAGAGAGAGAGAGAGAGAGAGAGAGAGAGAATGCAAAAGTGCGTATTCTCTTTCAGAAGCTCGCACTAACCGGATGCAAAAAGAGAAAAAGAGGAAAATGAGAGGAACTAAACACACGGACGTCGACACGCGTATCGATCATGTCTCTTTCGGTTTACGAAGACAACGAAAATGAAATTTTCCTAACCGCTGCGAGGAGATTAAACCGCACGAGGAAGAAAAAGGCAAGGTATATCGATTAACTTAATCCGCCCAAAGTCGCGTGTGCATTCGAGATGACACATAACTTCCCGTATAAACCACATCCAGGAAAGAGAGAGAGAGAGAGAGAGAGAGAGGGGGGGAGAGAGAGACTTTCAGAACACGTTACATTACGCTCCGGTGCCCCCAGGACTCGCCGCCTGCCGACTCGATTTTCGAAGTGGAAGCGAGATAAAAGTCGCGCGCCGAGATACAACCACCGAATCAGCGTGCGGCTTCGGGACGCGGATTCCGCGGGAAGACGCGAAGCAAAACCAATGGATAGATAGCGAAAGAAAGAGAAAGGGCGAGAGAGGGAGGGAGAGAAAGAGAGAGAGAGAGAGAGAGAGAGAGTGCGGAAGGCTGTAAATGAGGTGCGGGAAAGCACCTGGGACCGAGTGCAAAAAAGAAAGGTCGCACGAGACAGTGAGAAGAAGAGACGAGGGAAGCGGAATAAATGCGTGTTTTTTTACGACCCACCCTATCTGGTCGCAACCGCGAGGTTATTTTGTTTCGAAGCGGATAAAGCCCCGCGCTCGCGCGCATGTGTATATCCGCGCGGGAACCCTTCGCCGTCTCCCGCCCGAATTTATTGCACCTCTTTCTGCCGCGGTATTATAGGTCACCGCTCTTTCAGTCTGCCTCCCTCGCGCCCCTTTCGCCCGAAGGAAACGTGACGACGCGCCCTGACATTACGAATTCGCTTCCCGGGTCGTCGTGTCTTACGAGATTCCTTTTTCTCAAGAGCGCGCGCGACTGAGATTCACCGGGCGAGAGGCTTGAAAACATCCAACGCGCACTTCAAATATCGTTTTTACCATTCACGACGTTCGTCGACGAAAGAGAGAGAGAGAGAAAGGAAGAATCTCTGCAGCTGATGCGAGTAGATGGACTTCTCTAGATCCTTGATACATATTAATTGCGCCGGCAGGCGCGAGACGTCCTCATTGTCCTTTTCCCCGGCCACGTTGCACGGAGCCGCTTCATCAACTTCCTTCACCTGACAGGTTTTAATTACGGAGTCTTCGGTAACGATAGGACGCGGGGAATCGCGAATGGTCTGCCACTGCAGCTCGGATTTTACACAGATCGATAGTTCTCCCACGAAAACTTCCGCGGCTGAACCATGTTCAGTAATTCCAGACGAAAGGTGTCGTTTGGGGGTTGTATTAGCAGAATGCGTCGCCATATATTTAAAGGGGAAGTATATATATATAAGAAACGTGAATGTAACACAGGTGTATTGCACATTAGTGATATCATATTACATTTACACGGGAAAATTGATCGCGGATGTATCACGCGATGTAGTTTCCGAAGGATAAGCGGGATGGATTGGTTGTGACACGGTACGCGTTTAAAAGTGAAAGGGCGGATGTCCCTCGCAATGTTAATGGTCATATCGCGTTCACGCATATGGTACGTAACGTCAAATTGATAATTATCTGTCGATTGGATGATACGCTAATTTTCAAAGAAACAAGTTCGCTGCGGCTTTCATTGAGGTCAATTTACACGGCGTTAACATGCGATACCGCCGGAATTGCAAAACGCGCGCATGCTGTCGCGATTAATTCAGTTATTCCCTGTTTGGCTGTGCATAGACGAGGGATAAAAGCCACGCACACGCGTACGTACTACAACTGATCACGCGTATACAATTAATAAAATTTCGTCGGCCGAACATTCGCGAAATTTCGCTGTCAAAAGGCAGTATCGATAACGGTGACAAACGCCGGTTGTAATTTGGAAAACGGTGAACGAGTGCTTAGAAGTCAGGCGATTTCGCCGGGTGCGATCAATCGTAATCAAACAGAAACGTTACGGGATTAATTAAACATTACTGAAACGACTGAAATATTAAAATTGGAGGTACACGGGAAAGAAACATCGAGGAAAAACATGACGGTGAATACAGGAGGGATTTAAAATGGAATGAAGGCGAATACGTAGAAATCAGGGAAGGCGAAAGCGCGCGACGCACGACGATGCTGCGAGAACATCCGTCAACATCTCAAACGTCTCCTCTCGTCGCGGAAGGTCGCGAGTTCCTCCCGATTCTCCCGGTAAGACGCGGCGGCCGGATGTATCGGCTTTCCGAGTTTCGCCTCGGAGCGGTTTATTCAACGGCGCAACGTAAATTAACTTTGGTCATCGAAGTATCGTGCGGCGCTAACGCCTCGTTGGCCGAAGGTCAGTCCTCCACACTGATGGCTTTACTCAGTCGACCGTTGACGATTCGAACAATTCAATTTTCCATAGGACGGTATTAGGGAATGCGCTGACCGAATATCTGGCCGGTCGTCAGGGTCGAGAGAGCGGGTTGACTGTGGTCAGCCCGGGCGCTGGTCACGCTCGATCGTCGGACACACCGACCACGTGTTATATCATTGATATCAACCACTGACAAATAATTACACCGATTAACCCGGCTGCGGCCCGTCGTTGAGCGCCGAGCGATATTTTCGCTCGGTCTCTTCGCGATACGCGTGTTACGGCGGATATATATCGCGACTGCTTTCCCCGATTGTATTTTCCTCGACTCGCCCGACCTCTCGAGCGTGTCGAGCGCGTCGTCGTATAACTTGATCGAAAGCTATCGTGTAGGGAAATCAGCGCGTTTCGAATTAGCGCAGTTCAGTTGAAAGTTCCTTCATCTGTAACAGCTATCGCGACCATTAAAATGTTCGAAGCTGCCGGTGGATAGGGCGAAATTGCAGCGGCATTCCGGTGTTCCGGTGTAACGAATTTTTCAGCCGTACACGCGCCGGAAAACTCCCAGGGTGAACGTACTCGAGTAAAACGTTGCGGATATTACGAGTTATCCAGCGAGTGACAGCTTGTTTCGCGTCAATATGTGGACACTAATCCATTACTTTTTAAAGGTTGTGCCGCGTCACTCAATCGTGATTCGAAAAAAACGCCGAAAAAACCGGCGAATTTTGCTCGGAGCGCAAGAATCAAGCGAATTATTTGTTACNGGGGGGGGGGGGGAGAAGCGGCACGATCGATTTATCAATGAACGGCAAAACAGCTGCTACATGTGCATCACGTTCACCGGTACGGTGAACGTTTATTATCAACCGGGACGAGTTCCGAAAACACGGGGATCATTTTAATCGCGCCGTCGCGAGAGTCCACGCTGCATATATAAACGTCAATGGCTATAATCCGACGTGAAATAACGGTAAAATCTGCGCGAAATATCGAACAATGCAGTTTCGACGCGAAAGTTGCTAATGTTCGCGCGCTCGCTCTCGCATTGCCGATATACACCGAATGTCCAAGGATTACATCGATATTCGCAGGAACGCGGATGAGGAACGTATTAAACACTCGTGAATGACATTTCCGTCCACATATTTCTCTCTTGCTCTCTCTCATTTGCGTATATTTAATAATATAAAAATATATCTCCCGCATGATGAAGCATTTTAGCAAATATATTTTACATGCATGTATATATAATATATCTGCTAGCGCGTCTATTTCTTTTTTTAATGTCACGTTTGATACTCTCGTCCTTCAAACTCACTTTCTTTCTCATCCACTACCCTCCCCTCCTTCCCCGGTCACGACTTTACGAGCCATTTCGTGTGCATCCGTCTCATCCGGCTCGTATCGGCGGTACTTGGACTGTTAGTCGCATTGAGAAGATTGTCGGCTAATCCTTCTCTGTTCTCGCTTGCCACGCCCAGCGAACGGAAAAATATCCCGTTGCGCTTTCCAACATATATTTATAAAAAGAGAGAGAGAGAGAGAGAGAGAGAGAGAAAGAGAGAAAGCTGCGAAAAATGTTGCGCTACTGAATCTGAAGTGTGCTCGCCGTCGCGCGTCTTTTCGATTGATAGATAGATTCAACACGGAGCGGAGCGCTCCGGCAAGAAAAATCGAAGCCTCCAGAGCAGACGGCCGGATCGTCCGCAATCCGAGCAATTTCCTGGTTTACGTATCGCTGTGTCTCTCGCGTCGCCGCCACACGGAGCGCGATGCCAGAAGTACTCGAGTGGGTCCTGCCCTTTTCACGTCCATTCCAGACGACAGCGTCGCAGCATCCTTCCTCCCCTTCACCTTCCTCGTTCTCTCTCTCTCTCTCTCTCTCTCTCTCTCCCTCCCACTCGCTCACTCTCTTTCTGTCTGTCCATAAGCCGTGGGATTATAAAGACATACATATTGGGGTGTAGCCAGCACCTAAGCCCCGCAATACCAGCACCCCGCTCACCCCATCCCGCAACTCTCCGACCACTCTCGAGCGGATCCTCCGCGTGCATTTCCGCCCCGGTTCCCATCGGTACCAGCCGCACAATTCGTCTTCGTGACGCTTACAGGATCCTCGGGACATGGTTTTTTGTAAATCTAAAGCGAAGCGACCTTTTCACCGGCAGAAAGCCGCCGACATTTGTTGCAGTTTTTCGACCTTCAACGTACCGATACATCAATACGATAAATTGGCTTTTCCCGCTTGTTACGTAAATGATAGAAGTATTGCCGTATTTATTATTTGGGCATTTTTACACCGGAGCATTTATTTCGGTAACTGAATGTCAGACCGTGAGAACAATCGGAAAAAAATTCGACGGTCCTCGGCATACACGCGCCGAGCCTCCCGGTCTTGCATCTCGGACACCTCCGCGAATTTCCCACGCGACCCGACACCGAAATCGTGTCACGTGAAAATATGAGCACGATATCTTTTCCGGTGGCCGTCTGCGAAGTTCCTCTACGAAGTACGGTGAGTCCTCCGACGGGTAGTTGTCAGCGAATAGTAACCATAGAGCTACGTGCCGTTGGGATGCGAACTGAAGTGTGCGACGGCACTTTTCGATCCTCGAAATCGGAGTTCGTCGGAGTGCGCGGCACAGATTCCCGATGCTTCGTGGGAAATAGCTCTGTTATCGCGCCGGTGGAATCAGTCGCTCAATCGTGTATGGAAATTCAGATCGAAAGTAAAGGGAGTCTGCCCACGCAATTCCCGAAACCACGCGACCTCGTGGATACCGTAGTATACGTAGAATCCAGGCTCGTCATCAATCCGCACGCTGCATATTACCGAACCGGGGGCGGCGTGGGCGGTGTGACACCTTCCAGTTAAACCACCCTAATCTCATTCCGCAAACTGAACCTGCTACCCCAATTATTTTCGGTTATCAATTCTCGAGCGTACGCACGATGACATTTTTATTATTACTGAGGCGGTTACGTGGGTGTCTTCGAGTCGATGAAATTCCACGCTGAACGTTATTTAGTCCTTTTTTCCCCTTTTGAATAATATTTAATAATATCGTGAACGTTGCGTGTGTGACAGGAGAGATTAATTTTTATTAAATGATATATTTGCATTTGATAACGCATGAAAGATCCTTTGTCGGGAAAATGTCAAATTATAAAGAATTATTCAGAAACTGAAGAGAAAAATCATGTGCCCTTTTGCAAAATTTGCAATAGTTAATAAAGAATTAATGAATCTGCCCATCAAGGAAATGTTTTGCTGGTACTGCTAAAATTCTAAAAATGTCACAGATAAAATGTATCGCTGTTTTCTGTATCTACTTGCACACCACGAATTCCGAGAAAGATTTCAGACATTCTGCACAGAGGCGCATAGGACGCATTGTTTGAAATGTTGTGGTTACTCGTGAATACTACGACGATGACGTGTCACTCCTTGCCTTTCCTAACACATGCAACTGCATACCAAATATTCATATTACATTTTACACGCATACCTATGAGGTGTTTAACGTGCAAACGACCGTGGTTACGCGGAGACTCGTCGCGGAACTTGGTAGTTTTCTGGACTCACGATGTAACCCGCTATAATTTTATTTAACTCCGGAATTTGATAACCAGCTACGTGAAATTTGTGTCCCCCGAAGTTTCGGCCGGATGAAATTTACCAGCGGGATAATCTCCGGCGCGATAGCGCGAACGTCGTTGTCACCGGCGCTTTTAATTAGGGGTCGCGCCCTTGAAACGGTTACGAATTTCCTACGGGCGAAATTCGTCCCGCGTGTAGAACGAAAATGTACGGAATGCTGCGGTTTATCTTCCGTTTTATTTGCGTCGTGCGTTCAGCGACGTGTGCGCTAATATTGAATCGTCTCACGGAGGTCGCACCAAAAGTTTCTAGCAACTATCAATTCGACAAGCGTTTCTGCTAATTCCGAAAATATCGCGCCGCCAGGCGCAACAAACTCTACCATTTAACGAAGTTTTCAGCCACGATGATGTTTTCGCGAGATGCTTCACGATAGACGAACGAGTCACATACTCGCGATGTAACGCGCGCGCGATATACAGAGCGCGGAAAAAATGCCGAGAGCTCGGAATATTTCGGAAACGGAGAATTTTCGGGAAATATGCACGAAACAAAAATTGCATTTACTCCAAAATACCGCATGGTTAAATATTTTATTCAACAACAATTTACGTCGAATTCTCAACTTCATCATACGCGGTGTTCCGCGGTGTGCTACAATGCGTACGGTTTCACTAACTATTTGCAGTATGCAGTCGGTCCGCGTACCTTAACACGCTCTGTCCATGAATACATTTGCCGGCATGCAATACAGGTAAGGTGACGGTTGCATAACCCACTCCGATGATCACGCAAGTCTCCGGGACCGGATAACTTGGTGCATAATTCAACAATCTTACGCCTTCGCGTCCATTTTTCGAGACCCGCTAACGTCAATACGCTCGGTCAAAGCGCAACGATAGCTTGATTTCGCGATTTATTCGTTTTATGTAGAACAACCATATATCGAGAGAGAAAAATGCTTTTACTTGGATTGAGTAAATTTTACTTGGATCGCGTAAAAATTTGCCAAAGGATATTGAAGTAATTATTTACTTGAATATAGCACTTCTCTTCCTTCAGTGTAGATGTGCTCGGAGGTGTAATTTTGTTCCACATACTGTGATAAAAAACACGGTGAGAATTTTCTAGCGAAAATTATTAGTTACGAGATATCTCGCTACTGATTACTCGGAAAAATGTCTTCTTTTCGATCCAGTGCAGTTAGTTCTTCAGTCCTCGAGATTCTCTATCGCTAGCATATTCTTGCGCTGCTCGACGCATCACTGCACTAGAAGTTATAGTAAAATTGAAAAGAATTCCCTATGAAAAAACCTATCATACATTACCCGCGCGGGTACGCGCGGTATATGAAAAAATACGGTGATCGCGCGGTGAGGAATAGTCAGTGTTCGCCATTTCGTCCCGGCGGAAGATTCCCCGGTAAAAGATGGCGCCATTTTCTATCTCGGGAAAGCCTCGTAATCCAAACTGATGAATTCCACTTTCATCAACAAACGCCACCAGAGGAAGCTGCACTTCCGACTATCGCGCGGCTCGCGAGGAGCTACCGCGCCGGCTTTATTCGTCGATGCGCTCACATTCGTCTTGCATCGCTGCGAGTTATTTTCGTTTGCCACTCGATCAGAGATAAAGTATTCCGACCACTGGGCCGCAATTGTTTCGTCCTTCCTTGCATCGGATCGGACAAAACGCGTGAATCTATCCCGTACTTGTCGATAATGAAAAAAAAGTTTCTGCATGGAAAACAAACGCGATGCGCGAGGTCGTGCATCCACTGTGTAACTTGGTTTGATATCCCGCTCGCGTTTCGCCCGGGGGCAGGTGATGCAAAATTATTCAACCCTGCGACGAGAGCAAACACTGTGCAACCCAACGATTGCTCGGGAAATAATAGATTTTCATCGTGCGTTGATGTGGCAGAGGTAAAAATAAGTTTATTTCGCGTATATTAAGAATACCGGATCGTTTGATCGCTCGTATTGTTCTCGATCGAAATTTTGATCAAAGTAACGAACGCAAATTACGAAGGCGAAGCTATGGGTATTGTTGCTGAAGCGATGCCTCGAACTGATAGTATCTATAACGACGGCGCAAAGTCTTGCCAGGAAAGAATTTCAAATTGCAAAATTCTTTAATAACCCGCCTCCGTTTTCAATATCTTTATTGAGGAAATTTATATCACCTTCTGATAACTTCAACGAGGACATGACGTCCGAAGATAGAACTTTTAATGATAAATGGCTCTTAAACTTGTCCAACACTGAAGTACCATCCGTAGTCATAGAATTATTTCATCTTGGAAATAAACTTAGTTTGCCAACTTCGCCATATGGCGAGGCGACTATTCTAAAATTCGTCAAGCGCTTCGATGCAAATATTTACAAGACTATAATAGGATTCTGATTCTCGATCTCGCGTCGAGCTTGTTAAAAATATATAATTTGGGCATTTCTTCGAAGGAGAATTACGTGAAAATGTACTAGCGAAAATCTTCGATCGCGAATGTCGCCAAGTGCTGTTTCTCCGAAGAAAGGTCGGCGCTTATTTCGAAGGTTGTACGTGTCCCGAGTCAATAGACCCGCGGGATGGCAAAGCGCTAAAGCATGAAAAAAGTAATATCGCAATCGGGACGTTCGATAATTTTACGCAAAGAAGTCAAACTTACGAATCTCCCATAAGAATATCCGATTCCGAAAAGCGATTAACGTGGGAGCTACGCCCTATCGATAAAATTTCCCGCGCCATCCCACTCGCTATTCAAGATATTTAATTATAGAAAATTTAACGCTCAACAGAGCGCCGGATTACTTCGATATAGAACGACCGTGACGTAACGTTCCTTTTTCGAAATATATCACAGCCCGTAAAAAAATATCTGAAGAAAGAAAAGATCGAAAAATCCCGCCGCGCGCACGCCTATCCGGCCTCACACAAACGCGAACGAGAGGGTCGGTCACCGGCTGTGTCGCAAAAAAATTGCACATTTTTACAACACGTTGGGCACACGCGGTAACACACTTTTTCATGTGGCGGAACGCGAGGACGCGTTCATAACCCGCTAAATACCTCAACATTCACTCGGGACACACCGGATATCTTGTTTCTGGGCCACGACCTTTCGCTTCCGCCGGTCGAAAGATCGAATCAGCGACGGGGCGGCTGCCAGTCTTACTGCGCTCACTACCCCCGTCAGATTGCTGACGGTCCCGAAATCCTGCACTTTACGCGCCGGCGAAATGCAACACCGCGGCTCCCTTCGTATCTGGGTTAATACCGAACAACGAGCTCAATGTCGAACTTTATTAATTCCCAGGAACGCGGCCCCGGCGTCATCGAGCGCCGGCAACCCTTTGCATGGCGCGCCGTACGTTGTTAACGATTTTCTGTCAATGAGAGGAGCGGCAGTCGCGCACATCGTTTCGTCGGGCGGTCTGCGTCGATGCACCGCCGAACGGAGAAACGTGCGCGCGTGCATCTGTACGCTGAAATCTTCGGCCAATTAACGCGCGTCCGCTCGCGCGCGCCCTAAATCTCGCCGGGCTGAATTATACCGCCCCGCATTACGCCACGCATTTCGCCGGCGTATATTCGGCAACGTGCGCACGTACGTTCTTGAAATATGCACGCGACCGGTGCACCTGCGCGTGAACGCGCGCGCTTTTAATTACATCGCGCCGCCGCCGGCGCGGAGGGTATATCGCGTCTTGAGCCCCCTATTTGGGCAGCCTTTTCAAGGGCAATCATATTTCGTTCGCGCACCACCGCAGCCGTTTCCGCGTTCTTAGCGAAGAACCGGGGTTCCGCGTCCTAATCTACCCGAATCCCGTTGATCCCGGGTATTTTAATTAGAACGTGGAAGCGCGGCAGGCCGGTCGAAATTTCCGTCGAATGATTTATCTTCGACGCGCGAAAGAGACGGCGGGTGTAGCCGAAATAGCTGAACAGCGAGCGAGGAAAGCGGAGACTCGCGCCGGATACGATAATCGAATTGCACGTCGCGCGAGAACGACGCACGTTAAACATTCCGAGTCACGTGGGGGCTAATACGTCGAATTCGTCCGTCCTCCCGCCATCTTACCGAGGTAAACTCGGAGATTGGGTTAGCTAGTTTCCAGTTGTCTCAACGGCGAGCGAAAATCCGCCGTTCCACTGCCCGTTCTCTCCATCATCCGAACGTAAACGAATCGATTTTACCTCTCTCTGGGAAGCATTCGCTCGATAACACCAACATTCTTCCCACGACGGAGAGTCGCGTTCTATACAAACGGCTACAATGCGATCCAAATTGAAATCTTCCGCGAATGTGTGCGAAGCTCTCGCGGAATGCGAGGATAACGTTAGGCGTACCGTCGCGCGGAGATGTCCGGGAGGAGGAAAGTGAAACGCGAAACCGTTGGACGTTTGGAAAAATAATGACGGAATTACGGATTTATCGTGAACGGCGAAATGAATGTTTGCGGAATTGTTTCCTTGGGCATCGACCGCTGTCGGGAACTTTCCTTGCAAGTTATTCCGCGGGGACGAAGTAAGCCGGCGGTAATCCGCGCGCGAATTTCACGGAGACTGAAAATTGGAAAATATGCGCGACGGTCAAAACAGCCGAATCGATGGCCGAGTCGACGCTAAATATAGCATTAGCGAAACACCACGGCTTTAAATTCCCGAACGTATTGTTAAGTTCAATATGACTGTCGACCGTGATAATCGGCTTGTCCGTCGTTTTACCTTTTTTTCTTCTCGCGCAAATAATGCAAATGACGGAAAAATCACGCTCCACTTTCACAAGTAAACCCGCTTAGTGTACGAATGACCGCTACCAAAGAGAATAGATGGACGAAAACGACGTGGCCGCGTTTAAACGCGAGGACACGTCGTTGTCGTCGAGCCATTTCCTCCTTATCAGTCGTTTTTTCAACTAACTCCCTCCCAACTCTTTTTCAACCAACTCCTCTCCCAAGCCGCTGAGAGCTCCGCTTCAGTGCGCGCATTTCGTATCCCCTCAAGCCCCGGATCCTAAAATCCTTCTTGTATCCTTAATGATCAAACAATCGAGCGGTTGTCGTTGTAAACTTATCGGACGGGACGATTCGTCGAAGTTTCGCTTCATTCTTTCGTATCTCGTATTAATTATACATGTCGATTTGGAATGCTCCTAAATTAGCTCGCTTATTATTTCCTTCAACGTATCTCTTTCAACGTATGCGTCATCATCACCGGTTTATCCCGGTTTATTGTTTGGCGTATGTACACATGTGCTTGCATATGATATTTCATAAACGCGCAGCGCGTGTATGTTCAAACATAAAAATTAAAACGTAAAACGTAAAAACGTAAAACAGGCTCGACGATACCAAAATCAAAATTTCGATAAATCCAATATGTACCGGATGGACACCACGGTGAAAGCCGCACGGTATCGTTTCATCTCGTATGCGTAATTCACAGGCGAACACACACAAGCACACACATACATGCATTTCAACATTTCGATATCGCAAACAGCGATGGAGATAGTCATCCATAATATATCTGGAAAATTCGGACACACGAGCCAGTCAACTCTATCTGGAAATACAATAGCAACGGAGGTTTTACAATTTTTATCGACTATTCGTTTAAAATATCTGCTTACTTCCGGGATACATCAGCGCGCCTTCAGAAAGCGCGTGTAACCTGCGCACGGAACACAAACAGACATAAACATTGCCGTGTCAGCAACCGGGAGAACATCACCCACTGCCGTCGATTAAGCCGTATTCAATATCGGTTAACGTTCGTGGCAGTATCCATATCGTTAATGACCCCCAGGGGTAGTAATGACCGGTCCTGATATCGATTAATCATTTGGCGACGGACAATGATTAGAGGATCGAGCGCCTATGTACAAAAAGTTCGAACGGGTCGGATTATCGCACAAAATCTGCTGGATAGAGTCGGCGGAGACGAGGACCGGTCACTGAACTTCTCAAAAACAGCCGGACTGCTTCGCACAATAATCTCATGGATGGTGCAAGGAAATTCGGTATCATGTAAAAACCATAAATCCAGGAAGAGGGAAGTTTGTCAGGCGCGTTATGAAAAAAAGAGATACGGATTTTAGCGTGAAAATAAAATTTGTAATTTCTCACCGCCGGGAATTTAGCCCCACCGTCCGTTGAACGCCGCAAGTTTTACAACGGAATTTTACACGTTCCGCTTTAAAGAAGAAAAGGAAGCAGCGAAGTCTTCTCGAGGTACATTATATCATATATCGACATTATCTGCGGGAATTAAAGTGTAATGTATATATGATGTGTCGAATGTTCAGAAATTCGGAACTTCAAAGCTTCAAAAAGACAAAGCTTCGAATATCATTTCCAGCCCTGCTAATCCGAGGTTTCGCGTAGATCCAAATCGAAGGCGGAACACCGCTTTTTGGCGGCTGCATTCACGAGTGACGCCCTATTCAGTCCGATGTAGACGGTTAAATATTTACCGAAAAGTAACGAAGCTTTTAGAGGGGGAGAGAGAGAGAGACAGAGAGAGAGGCAGCAAAGTAGGGAGCGATGGCCGATGGTGAAAAGGGAAAGACAACCCACACTCGCGAGGGCTTTTCACGCGGCGGTCGTAGAACATAGCCGGCGGAGCGAAGCCAAGGGAGATTATAGCAAGTCGCACGATACATGAACACGGAGTGAAGCCGAGTGGTTTGCGGGGGATCCACTTTCGCCTTGCATGATGCTAATGTATTCCATTGAAGGCGGCTGGTAACCCGACAACAGGCCTCTCCCGTGTTTTGAATAATGAACGGCCCGCTGTCGTCATCGATTCGCTATCAGCTCCGCACCGGCCAAATTGTCCCGACCGCGCTATTTAAAATGCTAAAAACGCGGCCGGGGCTCGGGCACGGAATAGCTCGCGCGAATTCGCACACGGCGCCGGGGGGATTTATGCATCTGGCTCTTCGTCATAAATCTTCCGCGGGAAATGAAAAGCGCCGCGCGTCGCCACACTCGGGATATCGGTCTGAGAATTGAAATGGTTGCGCAGTGTTAACCCCTTCGCCCTGAGTGATGACCGCGCGACCGGGCGATACGGTTATGTAGGATCGCGCGAATCATCAGCATCGCTTTGCATTACGTCGGCCGTCAGAGGGAAGACTTGAAAGCCGAGCGTTTGAGCGATTCTGCGATCTCGCGCAACCCCCTTTTCAGTCGGTTGTCAGTCGTACGGCTTTCCAGAAAGCAACATCGACGGGTGAACCCCGAATTACGCGAGATATCGTGTAAACGATATCGTCAAAGCGCTATTTTTCTCACGCAATCTGCTCGAACGTCTCCGTATCGGATGATGTAATGCGCTGGCGAAGTTCCCTGATTAGGGACGACTTGATTAAGTATTCATAGGAATATGGAAGCCTTAAATATCAATGAAATAACACACTGGATTTATCAGTGGCCGGGTAGAATTCAGCGTGACAGTCACCGTGGTGTGTTGAAAAACGTTTTCATTAAAACGGATCTCTTTCTCTCCCGCTCTGCTCGGCGAGAGTAATAACACGGGGAAGTAACCCGCGTGGAAAAATCGCGCGAACGTATTTCGCGTTAGCCGCTGCCCGATCGGATACAGTTTCGTCACGCGAGCGCAGATATTGCATCGAAATTTCCAAGATGCGTCAAGTTTTTGAATGGCGCGACGTCGCATTGTCCGAGCGCGATTAAGATGAACTCATTATTGTAGCCACACACACGCGAGTTATCGGCATTATAAGGCCTATGGAACGCGTCATCGCGCGGGTTTCACAATGTTACCTGCGTTATAAACGCGAAGGCTGCCTTTCCATTGTCGCGAATGGAAAACGCAGTCATTCGCGCTTACATGGGCGCGATGTATAACTAAGCGAATATAAATTTCGCGTCGGCACCGCAGCCCGCGGCATAATAATACTTTAACGCGTGATCCATTTTTCGACGATCCGCGTGACGCGCGTAAATTTACAACGCCGAGATGTCACGTAAATCGACGAATGTAGCGTGGACGCATTGACGGTTATGTCTATTCGACGATTCTTCCTCTGCGCGCGACGCATTCAGCGTTTTATAGTCCAGTCGCGACAAACAGATATTTCGTTGTATCTCGTAGCCGCGGGACTCCCGCGATCAGCCGCGCTGCTCTTCGTCAATTATCCGTGTCTCTATTGATTCCTTTTTTCTAACTTGCGTACTACGACGGGCGAGTGAAAAAAATCTTCGAGAAGGTGGGCGCGAAATTGCAGAAGTGGCGACGGCAAAGCGTAAATAGCGAAGACTGACGTAAAAAAACATTCCTTCACATTGAAGAGAATGGGAGCGGAAGGAGGCGCGTAAAAAAGGAATGAGGAGAAAAGAATAGCCAAGTCAGTTCCTGAGAAGCATCATTTGCATTCCTAACGTTCTCTCGTCTTGCGTAAGGATCGATCACGAGTCGCTCTCATCGTTTTTCACCGGGCGTCGTCAAATTGATTTCCTGCATTAACGAGAAACGCAGTTTCTCGTAGTCAAAGCTCGCGGTACGAAATGCGACGTAGCACTTCGTAACGAAATAAGGGCGCGCAGTTTAAGGTACGCATCGATTATGGAAATATGGCTTTTGGATCACTGACAAACGAATCCGCCGCTGCGGCAAACGTATTAAACAGATTGTGCATTCCTCGAGAAACGGTCGCCGTAGAAATACGAAGAAGCACGTCGGCAACGGGTGAAAATCACCATAATTGCGCAGTCGTTGCATCGGACTTCGCGATTTGCGCCGTGGAAATATAACCGTATCCGACCGCAGTTCTCGCGGTCTCCGAAGACGATCTCGAAATTATTACGTGCATATACGCGAGGGAAAACGAGAGAGAGAGAGAGAGAGAGAGAGAGAGAAATCGGACCTTCGTCTCACCGAAAAATAAAGGATTCCCCCCGCCGAAGATTTCCTAGCGGGACATAAGTTACATCCTCGCCGCAATAACAGTAAAGTTCCTCGAATTGCATACTTTCCTCGCGACGGACATAAAAATTGTTTTCTTATTCCGCCCTTTATCTTCTCAGTGCATATCTTCGGCCGATATTTCTAACATGCGTTATTTGACGCAGCTACGACGACCGTAAGTCACCGTACCGGCGAACTCGTTTGTCAGAGACGAACATTTTATTTCGCGACACTCCTCGGAATATACTTCCCGCCGAGTCGAGTCTCCAAATATTGTCGATTGAGTCTCAGGCAGAACGAATATCTAAAAAATATCTTGAAGACATCTAAAAAATATTTCATTCTTTTAAGTACCTTTTTTTAACTATCAGACATCTTTAAGAGGATTTTTTTAGAAATTCGTTTTGCTCGGAGTAAGATCGCGATGTGAAGATTCCGTAGTCCCTTAAAAATCGTCTGGAAGTTCTTCGCATTTATAAAAATTTATCATATCGTTACATCAAATATATTTATATAAGAGCAATTTGAAAGGAATTCGAGGATTGGAAATGTTCAGATTGATCAGATGTCCGCTGCTTTCCGTTGATTTACTGTAAATATACCGTTTTTACATTCCGGGCGCGCAGAGTGAGGGCACCGGGACAGATCGATTTAGCACTAAACGTCTCTTGGGACTGCGCGAATCGGGGACAGTGAAAAATATCAATCTTCCGCCGGCGAGATAGCGAGGATACTTCCCGTGAAGAAGCGGTTTATCTGCACGAGCGTTCTCACGCGTGCATGCCGTAACAAATGAAGGAAGCGGCAGCTAAATTGCCATCTAAAATTCCTCCCGTGCCAGGGACATGAACAATCTTTCGGACGGGAGGACCTCGTTTGCCGAGGTGGTGCATCGAAGTTCGAAGGATATTCTGTTGTTCGATGGAACGTCGTCCGGTGTGTGCGGAAACAGTTAGTCCGTTTAGACAATAATTAGTCCTCGAGGGAAAACGACGATGGACGAAGGCAAGTGCTTAATTGCTGTCCTCGGTAGCCAGTTGCTGCGGAGATAGGTGCTCCATTTAGTACCATAACGAGAAAGTGAGATGGAGCGAAAAGGTAGAATCTCATTGACCTTACACGTTTACCCACTCCGTCCCGATCCCCGTCGCGTCGTGGTATGCGTTTACATAATGAACGAGATTACAATCCAACAGGAATAGGCGTACGAGAAGATATCGGCCGACATATACGTTAGTCGGGCGATTAGTTGAGATGAATCGTCGCGAAGGTGCAAAAACAGAGCTGAGAAGGTGGTTCGCGCGACGACGTACGCTCGCGGATAATGTGTCTCCGTGAGATATTTTCAATCGAAAAGTTAATGTGAACGGTCGCCTTCGGTCCCGGCGCAAGAAAGGAATCCTATATTCCGCGACTTCTCTCTAAATGATATACAGCAGTTTTTGAAATTTACGATCTCTGCCGCGCACACAGCGCTAACGGTATGTAGTAACTTTTCCTTCGGGAAACGGGAGATTAAGCAGCCGCAAGCCAGAGTCGTAGTTTCAGCGGAACATATTGAAGACCGGTTGCCGCTATCGAGGTCAACGGCGGCAAGATTAATTTCTGGGTTATATAGCGGCTGTAATCCTTCGACGAGCGTATTAACATTGTTATGGAAACCATCGGCACCGCGACAGACTTCGCCCGGTGTATTACGGGCGAGGTAACGGCGCGAATTCCCTACGTGATCTGTTGATTATTAAGCATTTAGCAGCCATTAGCCTCGTGTTAGCCCGACACATACACACGAGAATGTAACTTTTGTCCCGAGTAAGAACAAATGTCGCAGAGTCACGCTTTGCGAGCCGCGCGTGGTAGTAGTCGGAGTAAACCTCTCGCATTTTTCACTTCAGACTTAATGAGCCTGAAGATTCGCGACTTTTCGGCACTTACGATGCGACCACTTGTTCGGGAACAGAGGAAGCGTGCAGCTCGATTAAAATAGATCCCGCCGGCCTTTCTGCGCATAGTTCAGCGCGTCAGAAGTTATGCAGTCACGTACGGAATGAAACAAATTGTATTTTCAGCGAAAGGTTCGCGTAAGAGAACACCTCTCTTTGAGAGATTATGCATATTCATAGGATATATATATATATATATATATATATATATGCATACGTAATAAGAGAACGCTAGCTAGTTGGCTGTCACACTTGATTCCGCGCACCTTCGAACATTGAGACAATTTACATGTAATAAAAAGTGTGGAATTTTGCCGAACGCAACGTTATTGCTCAATAAGAGAGCTTATGTTTTATATATCAGTTAAGGTGATTCACGTAATATTTATTTCTTTGCAGAAGAACGAAGAAAGACGCGCCCGCTGTGTCTCAGAAAGATACAGACGCGTACGTCCCGGGAACACAACTGGCGGGGCGTATGATAAACATACCGCATACACTGAAAATATTTTAACCGAGTTTGCATGCGGAGTATAATCCCACTTTGGACGAGGGCATGTCTCGAACGAATCGCGCTCTTGGACTCTCCTCGAATCCGCGGCTCTCGATTTGCTTTACGCGCGACTTCTTCTCCCTGAGGCAACGGATTACCTCGGAAAATTGGTTATATGTCGATAATCGCGTAAAGTACGGATTTATGACACGTGTCAAATGAAATTTTCCAGGCTCGAATGCGCGCGTGTGTGTGTATGTATAGCATATGTGCATTGTGTTTCGGAGTTTTCGAGGGGAGCGTTCAGAATTTCGATGCGTGAAAAGTTCTTGGCAGAGGACGTCGGATATACAGACAGCTCGCGTCTTCTTATCGCAACGCGGCCGAGAACAGAAAAGTTTCGGAAGCGAGGACGCATTATCGAAGCATCGACGAGCAACGTCTGAAAGTTGATGCAGTCGTATGCGCTCGAAGAAACCGAAAAATTTACCGGTGAAATCGCGTGCGGGCTCCCGCGTTTCACGCTCCACCGAGGTTCGGCTCAGCGCGACGCGTCTCGCGGATTCAGCCAACTTTCGTGCGCACGGTACGTGACACGTATGTGAATATCAGATGTATTCAGGGATGTAATGCGAGTACGTTCTCCGTTAGCGATACGCCCGAAGGTTTCTCCTTATGATACCGGCGGAGTGTGTCCGGGAGCAACAACGGACCGCTTACGTGGATGAAAGTCGGCCATCGATCAAACGTGCATCTGAAAAAAAGCAGTCAAAGGACCGCAGCGTACAAGGCTAAACTATATCTAGCGCCCATTACGGGTACTTGATGAAAATGCTTTTTCCCCGTTCATTCACAAACCCCGTCCTAATTCTACATATATTTAGAAATCGATGTTCGAAAGCCTCCTGCGACATAGGGAATGCGGTACAAAACCAATTACATTCGAATTAGTTGTTCAAATTGTTCGAATAATCGTTAAACGCCAGACTTAAAAAAAAAAAAAAAACTCCTTGTAATCATCAAAATACACGGAGAAAATATTATAGTAAAAATTATCACAAAATTTTGTAGTGTTGGACCATACTGAAATTGTAACTGGCATTACGATGTAATCTTTAGTGACGTACTTCATTATATGGTTAGCGACTAAAAGATTGCAACATTTTTTCTTGATGATGAGTTTCGCAACGCATCTCGTATCCAATAGGAAAATGCATCCCCCGAAAATTACTAAGAAACAAATTTTCCTTCTGGACAGACGATACGTTCCAAAATTCATTTAAAAATTGCGTTGCGATTTTCTTGTCGCTGACCATACACATCACTAAAGATTACAATATACATAATAGCTTCAGTCATAATTACGATATGGTCTAACATTATAAAATTTTGTGATATTTTTACTACAATATTTTCTCCGTGTACTTCAGCATCTTCTTTTAACGTACTTGTATTTGCCGTTTTATTCATTTACAGTTATTTTCTTTTTCTTTTATTCTTCTTTTTCCCTTCTCCATCAAATATCGAGACAATTTTCCACGTCGAAATATTGCTCGATATAGAGTGACATGTATATGTGCTAAGAATAAAATTTGATGAGAGAGATATAATGCGATGTCACACATGACACTTGCGCAATCTAGTCACAATTTTCCTCTAATTTTCGCATTAATTAATAGTGGATTAATTAATAATAAATTTTGTATGAGCATGCAACGTCATTACCCATTATGACTGTTTCAACATATGACTTGGATGAAGTTATTAATACCTTCTGTATACCTTTATAATTACCAATAAANGGGGGGGGGGGGGGGGGGGAGATGTTTTACATACGCCTTCTCAGACGATATTCAAGATATAAAACATTGAATAATCGAAATAATCGAAATTTCAGTAGCCCACGAACGAAAATTACTACAACACGATGTTATTATGATCCGAGAAGATTGCAACGCTATTTCTGCTTTTACATGAGACGAACGTTAAAAACAAAGAGTGCTTTAAAAAAATATCTCGATCAAATCACTAGAAGCAATTACAACTCGCAGGAAAATATGTGTCGCGTGGATACATTCAAATGCGAAATTTTTATCGCAAATTTTTTGGAAGAATCCTGCACGCTGAAACGGTCAGCCATAAAGGAAATATACTACGAATAAGATAAATGAAACGGAATGTTGCGAGGTGTAGCGTGCTCGTAAATCAAAGAGGTAGCCCCCTGATGGATCGCTTTTAGCGACCTTTACATTCTTTTTCACTCCTTGTACCAACTTCTCTCCCATCACCGAAATCTGGTTTGCTAACAGCTAACCATAATCCAATCCCCCTCGCAACGGCGATTCGGGCCTCATGAAATACGGACGCGCCGTTAGACAATTTCAAAATTCGCCCGATACTTCGGAATCTGGCACGTACAATTCGCCGTTTTATGGTAACACTCGCGTGCAAGCGTAAAAGAAGACGCCTCCGCCCGCTCCTTGCAATACCGTAAAACTCGTGACCGAGTCACAGTTGGGACTAGAAGGGAAAAACAACTTCGCAGCGTAAACAGAACCCATTGTGAAATAATAATATGCGCGGGTAAATCGCATTCGGGAACAATGTTAAAACACAATTGGCGTATCCGAGAGTGAAGAGCGGTTGTCATGTTGGCACTCTAGAGATTAAAAATTGTTTTACGCTACGTGTCCTATTCTAACGCCTCCATTTGCCGGTAATGGTGTGCACTAACCTGCATACACACACGGACACACGCATACACGCACGCACGCACACAACAATATCGTGAAATGACGGGTCACGGCAAATAGCACAATGACCGCGCGTCGTATCAGTGAAATTGGAACGTGAAACGTTATCGCGCTTCGCTGCGGGTTTATGCATTTGAAGTGGCGTCGTGGCTTTAAATCGATGTCCGCGATGATGTTAATCGATCCGACGATCGCGGCGTGTTATATTATATCGTCACGAAACGCGGAATCTCCGGGCCGTCGCGCCGTGCGCTCTCTTACCGTATCAGGGAAGAAAGAAGCGGCACAGCGCGAGAGGATAAAGCGAGAAAAATAATAAACGTCGTGGCAGACGACAGGGAAAAGTAATGCCGACATCTAGGATCGCCGTTTTTGGTACGAGGGGCACGTAAACCACGCGACATTGTAAAAGTCCTAGACAGGGCGACGACAGTCGCCGGTGTTCTCCGCCGGTCAGGTTCGGCGGCGACGGGAAGGGTGAAAAGGGAGAAAACGAGAGGAGTGGCATAAAGAAAAACGGCGAGACGTGGTGCAGAGCATGCTTGATGGTCGGGGGGAGTCTTGATAAATTGGGTTTCTCGCGATTACGGTGCCGTTAGGCGACGTAGCGTCGCTCGTACAATCCGCGAGACTAAAGGGTCCATATCTCTCTCTCTCTCTCTCTCTCTCTCTCGACGTTTCACCATGCTTCGTCTCCGCGTGAAGCTTGAGAAATTTTCGAGCCTTTCTATATACCCGGAGGAATTCTTGCCGCGTCTCATTTGGTTAAAGCGTAGTAATAGGGAATTTGTCACACGTTATGTCCCGTAATTTGTGTACGTAAAGGTAAAAGCGTAAACGCGGAGCTTAGAGAGCCACGTTCCTGATAAAATTGCCGGCATCACGAATCCGAAGGCTATTATGTCGCCTCGGCGGGGGAGGGAATGCGGAGCAACGGAATCGCGGAGTTAAAATGTCTGCGGTTATAACGATATTTTAATTTGAACGTAAATATCGTTTTTGTCACGGGATAATACAACAGAGGGGGCGTAATGAAATTCGCCACATTGAAACTGCGCGAGTAATCAAGAATTATTTTTGTATTAAATACGCGGACGTCTCTCTCTCTCTCTCTCTCTCTCTCTCTTTCTCTCTCTTTCTCTCTCTCTCTCCCTCCCTCCCTCCCTCTGCCTCGCAATTTGCGGCAGCCGCAATTGATAGAAATTACAAAAACATCAGAGGCGTTATTCTGCGGGGATAATTAGGTATTTTACAATGACGATTTGGTATGCCGCGTAACGACGTGGTAGATAATACACTTGTTTATTATAATTAAAGCTATTATAAAATATGCGGAGCGACCGGAATTCACGCTCATATTGCGCGCAATACGTCGAAAGTTTTCCACGCGTTTGACGCCGATTACTTCTCGACGAAATTACGCGCGGCCGGTCGAGCGCCAATTGATTCCCGCAAATGAAATTTATATTTCCGACGAATTTTCAATGATTTTCGCAAGCGGTTCGCGAGAGACATTTGTCGGCATCACGGCGTTCCCGTGCTCGGAAAAGTGTCTCCCTTCGAATTCGTCGCAGAGATGTGCGCGATACTCGAGGACTCGCTTCAAGCTGGTCCTATGCATCGGTACGTATAATAACGCGAAATTTCGGTAACGTCAAGGACCCTCCGATTACGATATTATAACGAGATCGTTCGACGCGACGTATGCGCGCTCAGTAACCACATCAATGACGCAAACTCGAATAATGCCCGATGTACGCTCTCGCTCACAAAGACTGGTGCCCATTGAAGGTGTGGGGTTACGCGTCGTGTTCCGGGGCGTTTCTAATGTTGCAACGCTGTTGAAACGCTGACGCCACGTTCCAGGATCTATACCCTACGACCGGTCTAACTAGCCATGCTGCGGTCGTGTTCGCAGCTGCGGTCTGCAGATGTTGCCGCTGCAGCTACGTAGTAATCTCATTTACAAATTCGTCAAAGGAATAGCTCGGACAGATATGACGTTGCGCCGGGGCCCGTTATTATCTATCTTGCGCGCACAAGACAATCGATCCCGTATTACCGCGGCCGGATAATGAGCTACCGTTCATTCATTAAGATTCTCGATGCTATCGCGTCGCGAGTCCCGAGACGTGAAAAGCCCCGGGGCACAATGGGAACGTAATTGTTACGTCATGTCTGTCCCCTTATCTGGCATAACCGGATTCTTATCTGGCGCAGTCGGATGATTACGCTCGCGTAGTGTCCGAAGACACGCGGACGACTCGCGAATATTTCGAGCGATACGCCGTCTAAACGTATGCACGCGCGAACGAACGAACATTTTCACATGTCGAGAGTTCTACTGGTTTTATCGTTGCGGCGTTCCGGCACGATGAAACCGCGGCACCTATAATCCTCCTACCCTCTCGCGCGCGCGCGAGAGACACTTCGAATTAGCTCGTAAATACCGCGGGGGTTGCCCACCGAGGAATTTAATTTAGACGAGATCGCGGAAGACCATTTCGTGTTGCGGGCGATTTTCGAAAAATATTCGGCGTATCGTGCGTAGTTTATATCGGCGACATTAATTCTCCCCGCATTGAGCGACTCACCGTGCCGAGCGCGGCTCTCCATTATTTTTGCGTACACGTGCGTCGCATCCCGGGCGCAATCCCGACCTAGATGCGGCTGCGGTGTCCTCCGCATGGTCGCAACGGCGGCCGAACCGGTGCTCTTTTCTTCTTACGGCGTGAATGCGGGCCGCTTTTACGTAAAATTTCGGCAGAAGGGCGCGATAATGCGAGAGAGCAAATTTCCGGCTGTCACGTGTAATAGAATCAGGTCCGCGCGCAGATAGCCATCCCCCCCGGCGGGTGTATTACGACGCCGGGATAAAATGTAGGACTCGAGATCCTTTCGCGCTCTCGTTATCGTTCGCACGGAAATTCCGTGTCGCCCGTCGCGGGAGTTTGGCGAAATTCGGGGATCCGCGCGCGAAAGAATCGATCACACCGGCGAAAATCGGGCCGGCCGTTTTAATTCGGTAAAAACCCGGAATTACGTTACGCGGAGGGACGTGAATACCGTGAAATTCCGGAAAATCATGGCGGGATTTAAATTGTTCGCGGGACGAGAGCATCCGCTTCGGGTATTACCTAAATCCTCGCATTACGCCTCCGGCGCGGAAAGGCGTGTCGTGTTTACTGAAACGCTCTGTAAACTTAGGTTAACAGCGAACAGTAAGTAGATTTGGCTGAAACTTCGCGGCGAGATGACTTCGGCGGCGAATACGTCGCGATTTAAACCGGCGAACCGGCTCGCTCGAAACGACCTGACTTATTCATATCGCTGAGAACGGCCCTATAAAATACGACTCTGAAGGCATCAAATGAGACGGTTTTTATGTTTGAATTAAGGCGTCTCCCGTGGATCCTCCCGAAAAACATGCCATCGGAAATGTGCGCCCAGGATCTCAGGGAGTCGTCGCCGTCGTTACCAGAAGATAATCAGATAGGGAAGATTAACGAGCGTTCGCTAAGAAATCCGGACTCACTCCAAGCGACGCAACCTCGGTGCTAACGACTTCTTCATCGGTAACTCCCTACGCGCGGCGTGAAACCGCACGTGGACGCTGCGGATGAAAACATTTACGTATCTCCGTTCGGTAGAAATCGCAGCTCCTTTCCGCGCTGAAGAGAGAAGGACAGAGAGAACTACGAACAATATTATCCCTCCCATCAGAGTGGCAACGATATCCTCGACGTTTTACCTGATGCGAATGATACTCGGTGCCGGCGCCGTTCGGGAATCTCAGTCGATACGGACTGTGCACGGGGCAGTTGATGCGAAACGGACTCTCCGCGGGCAGTCGGGGCGGCGGGTGGGTGTGCGGGCCGAAAATCACGCAATCCATCGGCATGGGTCGGCCGGGCGCGTGGTCGAGGGACCTGCAGGAATAGTTCATAGACGGTCGCACGGGATGCTCGGCCGGTCGGCACGCGGTCTGCTCGAGCGGCGGCGGCCTGCCGGAATGCGCCTCGTGGAGCCGATGCTCCAGCAGCCGCGATACGTGCTCCACCGAACGGCAGCCGTGCTCGTGGGGCCTGCCGAGGTGGTGATCGTGCACGTAACTCGCGTGGTCCTTCAGCCGACAGGGATGCTCTATGGCGCGCATCACGCGGTGATCCATGCCGCCGCCCCTCATGCTGCCCGGCGACATCGAGGAGGAGGCGGCGGGATGATCCACGAGCGGTCGCGGCTGCTCCGTGCGGATCTGTTCCATCGACCTGGACTGATGGTGCTCGAGGGAGGCGCGCATCGGATCAGGCGGCGGTTGCCGTATGATGGAGTCGATCGACCGCATCGACTCCATCGATCTCATCGCCTCGGTCGAGCGCATGCCGTGCTCGATCGGACGCATCGGCGACGGATCGGTCGACCTGCACGGTCTCTCCCAGCATCGCGGCACCGTGGCTGCGCCGCCGCCGCCGTGACCTTGAGGCACCCAACCACCCGCGTACGGATGATCCATCGCCGTCGTTCGCGTGCTCACGGTTCTCGCAGCGGCCGCATGGCCCTGTCCGGTGCCATGATCCGCTCTCGGCCGACGCGACGCGCCGCCGCGTCGTCGTCGTCGCGCACTGTCACTCGCGGAGGTTGACGCGCGCTATCGCGGCCTCGTCACGACGCGTCACGTCGCGCGTCTCGCGATCAAACGGAAGCGAGCGGCTCGCCGCGTGGCGTGCACGAGAGAGAGAGAGAGAGACACAGCGAGAACGGGGTTGCGCGCGCGATAAGAGGAGCCACGCGACGACGGTCGGAGAAACGACGAGCGAAGGACGAGAGCCGTGCGAAAACGGGAGAAACGAGAGAGAGAGAGAGAGAGAGAAGCGCGCGCGACGAAAGTGAAAAACGTCGACTATCCGACGGTCTCGCGAAGGTGGAAGAAGTCGGAGCGACGGAGGAAGCCGTGAGCGGCAGCAACGGGAAGCCGACGCATCGCGATGCCGCGCTCCCCAGCACTGAGCCTCGCGGCCTCGACTGCCGCGCAGTCCCTCCACGCAAACCAACCGACCGACCCACTATCCTCGACGGCCACCCACCCGCCGCCTAGTCATCCCTCCTATACGTACACCCTTCCACAGCCCGGCGTGTCTCATCCGCCAGCATCACCAACCCCTCAGCGGCAACGCGGCTTCTCCTTCATCCCTCTGGACCGCAATGTTCGTCTCGACTCTCCTTCCCCTCTCGGCTCCCCCCTTTTCTCTCTCTCTCTCTCTCTCGTCTACTCTCCGCTCTCCATCCACCCTCGCCGGCGACCTTCTTCCTCGAACTCGGCTGCAATTCCCCCTTTCGTTCCTTTTCTACGAGGTGCCGCTCCTTCTCCGTAATCTCCCACTCTTGCTCCTCGAGCTCCGTCATCCCCGCGCTGTCCCTTCGATCACCCCCTCCGAGCGAACAACCACCGAATTCGCCGATTACCGTCCCCCTCCCCTCCCGCCAGCGAAAACTCGCCCTTCTCGCTCGTTTGACGCGGCCGTTCGCCGCTTTTTTTTTTCTCGACGAGAAAACCGACGCTCCTTGATGACGTCGCCTTATCTCGGCGACAACGGTCCCCTCGGGATCGTCCGGGGAGGAAAATTGAAACGGATCAACGGGAGGAGGGGGGACCTGACGGCGTCGATATTCCTCCTCCAGCGGATAGGCCGTGGTGTGTATGATCGGGAATCGAGTACCGAAGGCTGGTACGCGTCCCGTACGCCGAAGACGCGTGAATGAAAAACGACCGATCGATTCCTCAACGGGTAGGTGGCACTCCTGACGCTACGTCATTCCCGTACATAGTATCCCCAATTCCCGTGTCGTTGGAGCGTCCGACAGATGCCCTCGAAGCTTAGTAATTATGCGCCGGCTTTCCGCCTGGCGGAGCAAGCCGACCCCTCTTTTCCTTCCTGCCTGAATTACCGACAAGTCGCCGTTGAGTGATGCTCGCGCAAAGTAAATTTATTTCAGCGAAGCGCGCACACGAAAGCACAGGGGGATTACCATTGGAAATTAACTCGGCCCGTAGTAACACAACGGCGGGAAATATGAATAATGATTACAGATTACTTATAATGAGGCAGCACGACGCGCTGTTGCGAAATGTAACACGAAAAGTATCGTTGTTTGCGTACTTTGCTAGTATACGCGGGAAAAGTGTACGAACATTATACCGCACCAGGAGCGGAGTCGGTAATCATCTCGGAACTTGGAAGCGGATGAAGAGACACGAGTTGACGCGAGGTACACACGTACACACGCGCACAGATACCGAAGATTCACTGTGTCGCCGTGCGACAATGGGTGTTTTCGTTGTGAGCGATGTAAAATCGTGTATTAATTGTACCCGATCCGAACAATCTTGCGCACAATACAATTAGCACACAGTAAAGCTTTCGCCGCGCTCTGTTCCGCAGGCTCGATAGAAATCTCGGCACTGCTCTTGTTAAACTTCTACGATGGTTGAATAGCCACGCTTGTAAAAACGTTCAATTAATGTTGGTATAACTCTACGGCGCACAATCGGAAAGTTCCTACTGACGGATACAATACGTGATACGCCGATTACCAAATTACGCAGCACTTGTACGCAGCACTGCGGCGGATTGAAAACTTTCAGTTATATCTAATATCTTCTTCGTGCGGAATCGGCGCGAGACACGGTCCTGCACTTGCGGAAATATTGAGTTTCGCCGCGAGCGCGACTTTCGGCTTTGTGAAATTGAATTTCGAAACAATTGAAATTGAAACGTACATCGCGATTAACTGTGCATGATTCGCCGATCCGTTTTATTATTTATGCCGATTTCGTAGGAAGGAGCGTGATTGTGCTCCAATATTTAACGTTAAAAACAAAATTAATAGTAGATGAGAAGGAAATTTGCGTTATGCTTTCGCCAATATCAAGGATAATCTCCTCGCTGTTGATTACCGTGCGGTTTCACAGCGTTTCAGCCGGGCGATGCAATGAGGCCACGTAAATCGTCCATTTTTTAAACCGCGATGCTTCCAGTCGGATTTCTAGCTGCAAGTTAAACAGGCATCCGCGCAATTACAGCCCGTGTCCTTGAATAATTCATCATTTAACGCTGTCGATTTCTCACCCCCTGAATGTATTCCTCTAGCCTTTGATAACAACGCGATTTTCCCGAGCACATAGTACCGCCGGTGTAATCCCGAAATCAGTCTCGGCAACATCTGACCGAATTCAGAAATTGTCGAAGAACCCGAAGCTTGAGTTCGAATATTTCAAAAGCTCCTTCAAAAATTACTTCCCGAACATCGCGAAAGTACTCCACCCGGTAAGAATGTCGCGTTCCAGCGGTAGAACTTTTCACATTTTTGTAGGTCAGTGCAACGCAGAAATTACACCGTCGGGATCGCAAGAGGCGCGGATATTGCTTCGGTATTCATACTTTGTTAAAAACCCAGGATCCGTTCATAGAGATTTCTCTAACCAATCTGTCCCGCTCGCTCCTATTCCTGTTAGCTCGCGACCAAACGGAAAGCACAGATTTGAAAAGCACGTTCTAGCGAAAATAAGATACGATGCCGGATATCGGGATCCTTGTTTTACCATCGTTGCTATTGAGGGACACCGAATTCAAAGTTCGCCGAGAATTTACGAACGGACTTGACAATGATTTCGGCGTGGTCACGTGTTCACCCGTTCCCCCGACAAAAACATGACACGCTGACCTACATTCCAAGGCTGACCTATATCCTGATACGTGAATTGAAAAAACGCCAGGTCGCGCCTCGGGATCTTTCATATTCCGGATCATCGATGTCGCCAAGTCCGAAACGACAGCACGTCGTGCAGAATCGATTGTCGGATTATTGAAATTACTTTGTCCCCGCACGCGCGCAGGCCGCGGAACGCTTATCGTCGTTTAAGTAAAACGCTTTGCAAATGAGGAATTCCGCATGAAAATCTTCGCGGCCTTCCGCCGACTGCGCGACTGCGCGAAATGAATTATTGAAAAGACTCGATGATGGCCCATCTAGGCGTGCGACATATTGATGAGAAACTGCGAGATTCGCTGATGGTGCGTGGCTGCAATATTTACGGCATTATATATGGGAAGAGGTATCGGGTGAAATATGGATAAATTTATGAAGCGGATTCACGGTAAACTAACCGACGGACTTGACGATGATTTCTGGCTAGGCGGCGGTTCGCGCGAGAATCGACGAGACTTTATCACGTCCCACTTAATTAGCCGGAATTGTCACTGATGGAGTATCCGACGTTGGCAACGACGCTGCCGAGCTTGTACAACCGGTTATAAACATCTCGCACAATTAATGTTTTACGGGCTAATTCTGTCTTTCCACGGACCCTAATTTATCTCGATGGCCACCCCGTCGTATTTTCCAAAAGATTCTGTTACTAATAGCACTCAAGTATGTATGGGTCACTTACTCAGGGACGTCCTTGTCCTATTTGCGAGATCTTCGCGCAATTTGCCGGATGGAGACGCTTGCCAAAGCGTAGCCTTGTCGTTTACAAAATTTATATTCTCGATGAGAGAAGCGCACATGTACCTAACGTCGCCGCTCTTCGCAGCTTGTAACGCGAAACCAACGGTTTGCTTCATCCGCACACCGTGTGTCGATCGTTTTTACGATCGGCCCTAGGTTCGCAATTTTTCATACTTGTCTCATGTTTCTTACCGCAACGGATATTCATCAATTCGCCAATTCGCGGTATTTCGGTTTTGTGGTCCAGTAATCGGATATGTAGACTCCATCTCGTGAAAGAAAGAATTTTTGCCGATGTTACATAAAACAGATCACAGTGTATTTTACAGAAACTTGATTTTTCGCCGTGTGTTCACAGCTTTGCTAGATTTGCGCGGTTACGCATTGTTCCGAGGCGCCATAAAACCTGTTTTCATTTTCCTGTGAATTCTTGCCTCGGCGTAACGTACTTCGTGTTTTCACGAGCCGTATGAGCAACAAGTTCCTCGTCCCTAGATAAATCATTTCCGTGAATTTGATCTTCACGAGAAACGGATGAGTGCAATTTACGAATTGACGTCTTCGCTAATTCTTTCTTTTCATTAGTTTCGCGGCTTCGCAAGGCGTTAAATAACGGCTTCCTCGGACGATCCTTCTTGAAACACGATAAAAAGGCTGAGAGAGCCAATGGGTCGAATACGGTGCAATTCCGAAACTAATTAGCGCGGGCGTAACTTCAACAGGCGGGAACACCGAGGAATTACGAATGTCGAATTACGAACGAAACGTCACTAAATGTTATCCACGTTCGCCCCGTAAATTCTATTCACCCTTCCATGGGGATGGCAAAAACTATGCAACTACTTCCGTGTTACTCCCAACATCCTAATTTCGACGTTCGAGCTTTGATATGAGCACCGAAATTTCGCCCATTTCAACTTCTGGTAACTTCTTTATCTTTCCAAGTAGCTCCGCGATGCACACGCGCGGCTACTTTTATACCGCACGGACGGAGCCGCGTCGTGTACACCGTCGGGCAAACAGCGAGTAAGAATGCGGTGTATCCTCGTAAAACTGACCTACATTAACATACGTACAGCGCGACCCGGCTGACGCTCATATCTGTACAAACGCGGCGTCATGCAATATTGGCGAATATTGGCTCGACGCGATGATTCTCAATCCTCTTATCAAGGATTAGCTTTGAGCCTTCGCACGATGAAGACTGCGGTGGCCTGCACGAGACGCGTTCACCGTGCGGTCGGTCCTTTTCAATACGGTGCGCGTATAAGAAGCATCGAGGAATAAATTTCACAATATCAATAGCGCAACGTGTGTGCGTTCTAAATGCCCGCGGATTCTCCGTAACGTTATTACGCCGCGACGAAACGTGAGTGAATACGATAATTGAAGCGACGCGGTCGATCGACGTCGCGCCGAACGTCTGGTCTGACCTCAACGTTATTTTACTACTGCGCGCGCGTCCTCGGGTCGTCCGGTACCAGCACGCTTCATTCACTTATTATTACGCGCGACTCGTCGGGATCCGCTGCACGACGAGATGACAAGTACGAGGTCACGAAAAGATCGACGAAAGAGAGAGNGGGGGGGGGGGGGGAGAGAGAGATAGTACGAAAGCGCGGAATTGAGAGATTTGTAACTTTAAATCAATTTACATGTCAGTAGTTAATATTCCGGAGGTTGGACCGAAGTACGGTGAATTTAATTTCAAAAGGGCATGGAGAGTTCGCTCTTGTCATTGTCGATGTATTCGGAGTTGTGTGCAGCAGCCGTGAGTTACACAGCGCGGCCCTTGATAACGCTCGTGGGGTCGCAATAGACGGGCCTCGGAGAGATTTTCGCGAACGTCGCCTCGTCATTGCGGATTCCCGGCACTCGGGATCTTCTGCCTCACGAGAGATTACATAGCGTTCTCTTCCTTATTCACGGAGTACTTCCCGCATTAACGTTATTTCGCATGCCTCATACAAGAACAATACCTCTTTCTCTCTGCCTCATCCTTTCTCTCTCTCTCTCTCTCTCTCTCACCATCCTTTACTGCGCGCCGCACGTTACCGTAAAATATTAATACGGTACCTCGCGTGCGTGTCCCATACATAAAAATTTCCATAAAAGAATACCTAACGTCGAAATCATTTCTGTATCCGCAAGCACACGTACAGGCTTTGGCAACCTTATAACATGGAGCCGACATTTCCCGGCACGTGTATTTTCCGGCGAATGATCTCTCTATCGAAATAACGCAACAAATTAGGTTAGCGGATGCACATACGTTCGGAGCTATCCTAGCGTGGCCCGAAATATTGGGAAGCTGCCTTTCGCGAGGAGCGACGTGCGCAACGGCGTGCATTCTTTAATATCCCCCCGTAATCGGCGGATACTTATTTCCAAATTGCTGTAGTATCGCGAACTTTCGCGAGAGCGCATGGCCGACTTTAATATGCGAACGTTTAATTAATAATCTTAAAAAGCCGTCGTGCGCTCTCCAAAATATCTCGGCCCGGCCTTTACGAGTTACCCGCATTCATTAAGACCATCGCTCTATCGCTCCTTTTTACGTGCTCTGGTCATGAAAAGCTAAACAGCCGGCAAACGGGGCAAACTTGAATTTTGCATCGCGCGCTAAATGCGAAACTAGTATCTTCCCTCGTGGTGGAGATAAATGTACATGATACGGAAGTAGCGAGGGAATTCTCGCTGGAAAAATACGGAAGGAAAAAATAATCGAATCGGTCGTTTGTGAATCCCGAATAATTAAGGAACTCGAAGCAAAAGACGCGGGGATAATTTGTTGTCCTCCGCCGCGAAACTTCCAGCACTAGCGCAACGAATATCTATTGTTGCCATTTGCTTTCTGCTTTTCCCGAAACTAACTTTCCGTGACCGATGCTCTTTCACGATCGAGCGACTCGGGCGTTTCGCGTCTCTCGCGTCGAAAAACTCGTCGTGTTGATCATCTCCGAGGGGACGGACTGTCGCTTGATAAATTATAACTATGGCGGCTCTCGTGGTTTCGTGCGCATAGGAAAATCACGCGCTCGGTAAATCGAGGCAACTTTCAATTGGCAATTCCCGCGAATATAACCCCGCTGTCTTACGCCACGTCATCCATCTCCGATGCGCGGTAAAATACGCGCGCAATCAAATACGCATTAAACAGCTAGCGATTCGAACGATTTTCAATTTAGCTCCGCGGTAACGTCTCGTCGACCGTGCCGCGCCGATGAAAATAATAGTCTTTGTCGCGATTAAGGAACCCATTAGCTGCCGATGGCGTAGCCTGAATTGCGAGCGTAAATATGTACGCAAGTTCAACACGGCAATCGAGGGACTGGAGATTCTGAGCGCTCCGTCAAAGAAATAAGTTCTAATAATATACAGGAATAACGCTCCGTGTTAAACCAACAATACTTATAAACTGTTACGAATTCATACTTATAAACTGTTATGAATCTACTTTTCATAATTCATATTCGTATCTTTATTAATGGAATATAATCCTTTTGGTATAGAAAAAAAAATTAAGAAAATAAAGAGGAAAAAGGTAATAAAAAGTGTAAAGAAAATTCAATTGACCAATAATAAAATCAGGTTAATGGTGTTATAACATTTTTAAAAGACCTAAGTGTTTCGGCGCTACTTGGGCCAATAGATCCGGTAAAAGGAACTAAAATGCAATTTGAAAACTGATGTGTAACTTTCACCCTCCTGTTCACAACTAAAGAAATAACGAGCAACTGATGTATTTTACTAATATTCACAACTAACGGTTCATATTGTCGTATCATACATATATTAATGATCATAATGTGTATTATTAAATCAACTCTAATATAGTATAATGTGTTATAATATGTCATATAACCGAATATGAAAATTAAACAATAAATTAAGTAATATAAAACAAAAAAATATCAATATCATGTTTATTCTTTGCTTTTATAATAAATATTAAACATCATAACTAATTTATAATTAACAACACTGGTATTATAAAAATCCTCAAAATTATAAATATTAATATAAAATTCTTAAATTTAATAGCAGAAACGCTATTACCTTTAAGAACTTTTTTAACAGTACATTGTTAGAAAAACTTCATAATTTGGTTATAAAGTTTTACATAACCAAGTTATGAAAATAATAAATTGATATTACATTTAATAATCAGACTGATATTACCTTTAATAATGTATGATGAAGACATTCGGGATCTTTTTCATAACGAAGTTGTAATAATTTAGAGTATGAGATTTAGTGAATGAATATTAGTGAAATACATTACAACTGATACTAATAATCATACTGTGCATTATTAAATTAGACTTTACTTTAACAACAACTTTAATACATCATAATGTGTTATAATGTGTCATAAATGAATATGAAAGCTACACAGCAAATTATGTAACGTAAGACGGAAAAATTCAATTTTATGTTTATTCCTTGATTTTAAACACGAAACATCCTAATTAATTGACAACAACACTCACATGAAAATCTTCAAAGTTGAAAATTTTAATATAAAATTCTCAAATTTACTAACAGAAACTCTATTACTTTTAATAACAGCTATTACTTTTTAAACAGTATATACACGATTGTTTGTTGACTTTTTTCCCCTTTCAATTGAGAAATTTGTACGAGCGGCCTTTCCGCGTCGAAAAGCCGATAGATCGACGTGTTGTTTCTTCAACGGCAATTATTGATTAAACATTGCCCTGATTAAATATCGTTCCAGTTAGACACGACTCGCGCATTCCCGTTAATGCGTATCTCGCCTCGGCATGCCGACCATTCCTGGTTCAGCGGCTTAGAATCCGGGTTTACGCGCCTCGATGTCAACGCCGCAGGAAGCTATATAACCCCAATGGCTGCGATATCGACGGGGGGAAAATGCACGCGTATATCGGGTCGGGTGATACGCAGTCATGTACGCTTGGAAAAGTTCGACTTGCACCCGCCGAAGATTAACGACGCGGCGACCGTCTATCGATCGCGCGCTGCTCGTCTTCGTCGCCGCTTTCTAAGAAACGGTAATAAGGAGTGAGACGGACGCGAGTTCGCTATTTACGTGTAAATGGCTGCGAAACACACCGGGGAATGGTAAGGGAGCGCGTTGCCCCGGAACTGGACTTATCGGAGCAATCAAGAGTTTTAATTACGCGGGATTATAAGTTTAATCGGACGTCGTTTGTGATTATCGCGAGCCAGCGCGAGCGTATTACCGTTCGCGATGTATCATTCTGTCACTTTGGGCCACTGCGCGTAGCCGGCACCGGCCTCGATTTATCATATTCTCGAGCCAAGGTCGCGGGATGAAGAGCGAAAATGCGGGCGTAAATAACTCAAGGGTGCGGCGACGCGATACAATGATCGTACATTGAAATCGTTAACTCGCGCGAGTACGCTCCGCGCCGGTGAAAAGGGAGAGCAATTAAGCCCCGGCGAGCGGTACTTCGGCCGGATACCCGAAAGAAACGCTCGTTCCCCCGACAGTAATCATTGTTAAAGACGAGGAAAAGGATTTCCGTCGCGCTGCGATTTCCATTGTCCCGGATGAAAAGGAGCATCAATCTCGTCGATCTCACGAGGCGAGACTCACGTGGAATCCGCATGCGGCCAACTCTCAGCGGCATTATTCGTACCTGCGCCGGCTCCGAGGAAAGCGAGATTATCGTCGCGCCGTATCGACACGCGAAAAATTTATTTATAGCCTCCGGCGGTTCGCGAACTCTCCTTTAGTTTTCCCACGGCCGGGGCGCGCTGGTGACAAACAACTCGCGTTGGGAAGCTCGCCGAGCTCAACTGGTAACTCGCTCGCGTCGAACTACAGGGTGCGCGCGTGGAATTTCGCGGCTAAGAGCGGAGAGGAGAAACGAATTAACACGTTTCTACTCTGCACGGTCCATTCCTCATGCCCGCGACGTATTCGGCGCACGGCCGGGCGCTTAATCAGGAAATAAATTAAGACGACGAAGCCGGGGGGACTCGTTGTGGTGGCGACGCGCTATCGAGTTCAGATCAGTCACACGCGACTTTGCACATTCGGAAGAACGGGGTCGCAGCAAAGTTCACGGTAAAAGTAAACTGGGTCCCTTCTTTTTACTCATTCTTCCCCGATGTTTCCAAAAGGAATATAATTGTATTGTTCCGTACGACCGCCCACAGAGACAAATGCAATCCGCTTCTGTGTGTCTATTCTGTTAACCGTGCGCAGGAGTGACGGGGGAAAGAGAGAAAGAAGTCGCGGGAAAAAGGGCGAAATTAAGATAAACGAGCGGAACTATCTTGCGCGACGCGAAAGTATGTTTCGTGAGATAAACAAAATGCTAGTCCGCGGTTGTGTCGCGCCGGCCGCGTTAACGCGCGTTTCGGAAATGCCGCCGGTTTTGTTCCCGCACGAAAGCATAACGCGACATTCCACACGCGTTTCGCGATACCACTCCCCCCTCGGCCCCTCCTCTTTATACACCGTGTGTAGTCCGCGGGCAGGTTAAAGTGCGCGATTTCTCGCCGCTATTTTATCCCCGCCATCTATTTTATCAAGAATTCCCAAACGAACGCTGGCGCGACCGTTTCCGGCGTGCGTTTTAAATACGGCGGCGGCCGCGATTTATGACGGGGGGACCTTTTTGCCCTCGATCTCGCGCGACAAATATAATTCAAAGGCCGGTCAATAATTGATAACCCTAATAAATTGAATCTCATTGCGATTCAATTATCGCGCGCTTCCGCTTTTGATCATCCGCGCCCGGCCCGGCGATTAGCCGCGCGCGGCTACACGCGCAACGTTGCCCGCGAAATTATTAATAAAAAGAGGACGAAGGTGCGCGGAATGAATCACGGCTGGATGAGAGAGGGGGGGG